>NC_135085.1:4602500-4717500 GCF_051107435.1 Chaetodon auriga | reverse complement strand
GCAGACACTCACAAATCTGGAGGAGTTGTCATTCCTAATGGTCTTGGCGTTCCCAAAGGCCTCCAGAGCAGGGTTAGCCTGGATGATTTGATCCTCAAGGGTGCCCTTATTTTGAATAGAAAAAACAGACATTAACAAATAAAAACTTCAAGGGAGAAAACCACTATGACTTAAAACTATATTTTGGTTGAAATACAAATGTAACACAGACCTTCTTCTCAGCAGCTTGATCTTTCTTCCCACCTGGTACAGCTGCGATGCTGGCAAAGTACTGAATGACACGCTTAGTGTTGACAGTCTTTCCAGCACCGGATTCTCCACTGAGTGGAACAGAGACGGAAAGTTTTAGGCCAGTATCTGTGACCAATAACAACTGGAGAGGTTTTTGTTGGCTGTGTGACTTACGTGATAAGGATTGACTGGTTTTCTCTGTCTGTCAGTATAAGAGATTTTTCACATCATCAGTCAAAAAATGTAATGACGTGAAAATTGAATATTCAAACAAGATGAAAGCGTAAATAGATTATTCACCTGACAGCATGTACTGATAGGCATTGTCAGAGATGGAGAAGATATGAGGAGGCGCTTCACTTCTCTTCTTTCCTCTATAGGCAACAACCACTTCTTGGTTGTAGACTGGCAGCCACTTGTAGGGGTTGACAGTCACACAGAACAGCCCAGAGTACGTCTGCCATATTGAGGGATAGAAGACAGTGGCTTCAGATGCTGAGCTGTCCCATGAATGGAGGAAATGTACCAATTTAGCAGTTGTCTTACGTAAATCATCCACGCTGCGTAACGTTCTTTGAGGTTAAACAGCACAGCGGGCTCATGGAGGAAGGTGAACATCGCCATGTCCTCAATTTTATCAAACTTTGGTGGATTTTGAGGGTGTACATCACACTCCTTCACTGTGACAGTCTACAAAAGAAAATGACACATTTTACAGTCACACTGACCAAAATCTGACCAAATGCAGCTGTAGAAATCTGTAATCGCATGCAGAATCTAAAATGTATCTACCTTTCCAAATTCAGTGTCAGCAGTGACTTTGTCACCATCACGACTTGTAATGGAAGCCTTGACGTACTCAACCTCGGGGTCAGGAACGAAGCACTCTTTCTTCATGTCGAAGGGACGCGTTTGGGCTTCCAGACGCTCCTTGTCTGACTTTCTCAGATAAGAAGCAGCAGCCCCAAACTCTGCCATGGCGGCATCACCCATTTTTTAACCTTTCAAGAATGAAACATCTTTCATGGCCTGAATTACTCTTGCACATGACCATTAATCATTCACATAAGACCCAAGGAATACACACATAAGAAAAAGGTTTAGTAAAAGCAGTTAAAGAAGTCATTCGACTTAGTGAACCTGTTTCCAAGTTTCTTGTATCCCCAAAACAAAAAACGATATTTCCAATCATTGCCTTACTAACATACCTGTATTATTTAAATCCTTTTATCTTTTTAATACAAATACAAAAATAGATATGCTTAAATGGATTTGTCTCTAACATTAGAGTTATAGGGACATGCAGAGGTCCTTCACTCCTTAATGTTTGAATAGGAAGAAGCATTCATTTGTTGCTCACATATACATGTATCAACAGGAAGGTAAGATGTTTTGAATAAAAAAATGGTTAAATGTTGTACTTCATAATAAAAACTACAAAGCAGCTGGGAATTTTACCTGAGGTGTGTGTCACTTCACAGGAAATTGGGATCTGTGCTATTTATATTCAGTGGACAGAAGCAAACCAAATATCATATTACGTCATTATGTAATGAAGACAAATCAAAGTTTAAGTAAAATATTCCTATTGAAATCTAATACCTATATATAACTGAGAGTAATTTTAACATCTTAAACATTCTTCAAAATGGTCACGAACACACAGTGAAGCTGTTTCTCACATGATGTTTTTCTTACCTTTCACTGTCAACCTTTGTCAAGTGAAATGATGGATCCAGTGGCTGACAGCAAGTTGCCTCTCCATTAATAAAGGTTGGTAGTCAACCAAATATGGGGATGAATATCAGAGAAGTGGCATCCAGGTTGCCTGTCACAAAAAGCATTCTCCAAATTGGGTAGAGCCTAGTGCTGCTATTTGTTGCTCTCACCTTGTGTACGACAGACTAATATGCCAGACGGGATATGACAAAGAAAGGGGAAGGCAGGAGGTGGGGGAACAGGGACAGGCTACAGTCAATCAACTAATTCTCTTTTGTCCCAGTTATATGAAGTTGTTTGGGAATAGTCATGAACAGTCAGAGTGGCAGTGGCAGTTGACTTCATGCTGGAAATGTAATTATTCAAAGTTTCTTTGTTTGTTGAATATATTACATAAATCAGTGATTGACAAAACTTCTTCGGACATGATGACAGTAAAGAAAGTAGATAAATCCTTTCCAAGTATAACACTAACTGATAATCTTAAATCAATCCTGATTCAATTAATTTTTAATTTGTATCAACATGACAGGAACTGCCGTATGCTGTGCTCTGTAACAGCACTAACTAGGCATAAATACTTTCCTGTCTTGGCACTGAAAATCTCAAGAGGAAACACATTAATCCATATGCTTATATTAATGGCTGTTTGTTGCGTAGAAGGTAGATCCAGTGTGCTTTATGATGATGTATGTCTTATTTATGGCATACATGCTTTATCATAGGCTGCCTCTATACTCAAACTAAATAAAGTACTTGCAGGCAAGCAGGATTTATGGGACATCAAACATCTCATGATCTAAAGTTCAACAATAGTCTGTCAAGTGATAGGGTGTGAAATACATTTCAAGAGGGAGAATAAAGAGCTGCAGCTGTTGTCTACAGAGACGCAAGACAAGGCCAAGGTCACAGCTGTGAAATCCCTTTATTATCACTCACCACTGTTCACAGATATATGCCCTAAGTCTAACCCTGGTCACTTGGCATTGTTTAATTTTTTTCTTTACCAACAATAGAAATGTTCAGAGACTATGCAATCCAACTCATGTTCATATTACGTTAACATACATAAATTTACTTGAGTTGCCCTTTCGAGATAGACAGTGTTCAATGAGCTGGAACTGAGCAAAACCTCTCCCCACCTCAATAATTTATATATTTAAAGATTTTCTTTGATTTTGGAGTCAAAGGCCCACATGCTTGATAATCAATAAAGATTAGTAGAGAGACAGCTGAAATAGTTCAAACTATAAATCAAGGGCTAGAGTACTCTCTCACCTATCAATCTTTTATAGGGAGTATCCAAGATTGTGGTCAAGGCCTTTGCATTACATAAAATTAGCTAATAGGACATGAAACAACAAAAATGTATAGGTAGAGCATTCCCCAAATAAAGAAGCTGCAGGGAAACTGAATCTACATGCCCTCTATGTTGTCCTGAGCAGTGAAGAAAGGCAGGTACCAATGCTGCATTGAGGCAGACGGCAGTAGACAGTACATGGATAACACTTTCTGGACAGCACGGGAAAACCAACGGTCCAATGGAATGGCAAGATGGTGAAACGAAACATGCATGACGATATGTTACTACATTGATGTTATATTGTTTACAAAGAATGGATGGTCCGGAACACCCATGTTTTCTCCTGGTGTGAGGGAACTTTGTAGCATCCGGTTGTAAATTCTGTTGTGGAGGATGGCAAAAAGTTGCATATCTTAACTTTGAATGCAATGCCATCTAACGGTACCATGGCTTTTCTCATTCAATAAAATGATATCCAGTTTTCCTTCTGCTGTCTGCTTGTGAATGCAGCATTAAAGATACCACTGTTTCATAGTAACAAAGCCATCAAGTCATTTATTCCTACTTGCATTCTGCATTTGGATGAGTTATTACCTTTGATGTTAGATTTGTATAACTGCACAAGTGTTGGTGTACCTGTGTATGTATTCACTGAGGTATTGAAATGATTCTTAATTTATGCTTTTGTTCCATTCACACTCACTCACTCAAGTATGCATATGTGTGTGTGTTTTTGTCTTGTGTTTGTGGTGTCCTGTGTACGCACACACACACACACACACACACTATTGACTGAGTTTTCAAATGTTGCATTTATGGCCCAGGATGTACAGTTTGGTTGTACAGTTTGGTTTTTTTGTCAGAAATTAAACAACTTAAATTACTGTATCAGTATTTTGTTTGTATTTGTATTTTATAGCTGTAAATTTTGGAATTGTATATCACCATACCACTGTTAAACAATCATCAGGATAAGGGTGGTAGAAATTACATGTGTGCATTCCAGGCTTTGCAGATGATGTTATCTTCTCTGTTCTTTGTAATGGCAGTATTAATTATCATAAAAGTAACTATTTTTTTCATAATGCAGTTTGTTGCTGTGTCCTTTTTTTTGTTTTATTAATTTTTTCATTGTATTATACCCTCTCTTTGAGTCTTTAGAAATACGGGTGAATTCTCATCATTTCTTTTTTAGAAAAACCAAAATCTACATATACCAGATACCTATGTATGCAACTGAAATAAATTCATATTGTTGTCTACTCTAGGCCTCATTCCAAAAGTTGCCTACTGTGAATGCCCTTGGCCTGCTTCCGTTGACATGGCATTGTTTTCTTGTCTTTATCCTTGAGCACAAAGATAACTTGTGAAATTCCTGCTGGCTGCCTTTGGGGGTTTGGCGGTTCAGAGGACAGCTTGGGGACAGCTTGTGACGCAGGTAGTCAGGACACATTTTTATTTTTTCTTTGACCAGCAGCAACAGGTGACAAACCCATGAGAATCCAATTATGTACTGTATGTACTTTGCATAGTTTGACATCAGATACTATATCGCTTATATAGAAGAATATGGTAAAGGAATCTGTATTCACCCCAGATTTTAAAAGAACTTAAGTGTGTCATACTCTCAAAGACAATAAGGCAAATCAACTTACCAAACTAGGACGGGTGATTGCAATCATAAGCTTTCTAACACAGAATTTAAACATGGGTATAGTAAAACTCACTGATACAAATGAAGTCTTACACAGCATGCTGGCTAATAATGCAACTGGAATCTCAGCTGTCTTCCTCTCTATCACATCACATCTCACCAGGTCTTGTCCCTTATTGCCTCTGTACTAGAACTGTCATCTCCTTTACTTGTCCCTCAGTGTATTCCAGGCCCTTGCAGAGCACTCAGCAGTCCAGTAAAGGTCTCATTCCCAGCTGTCCAAAGTCCTTGTGTCTCTGACTTTTACAATCACATGAACACACAAGGGAAGGTGTGAGGCACCTTGCCTGACTTAAGTTTGAAACTAGAGCCAACAAAGCTATTGTTAGTATTTGTCCTTTGTTGTTGTGAAAGGTCACTTCTAAGGGGTGTTGAGCTCTGGTGGAGGTGAGGACTTGATGTTCTCTTGGCTTGTCTTCCACGCACTTGTTTAGGCTGTGGACTGCTGTGTGGACTCTCCTCCTGATTACTGCTTGTCTTCTTCTAAGGCAATGACCACGACATGGTGAAATAATGGAAAGGTACAGTTGACCATTTAAAACTTGGAATGTCTACTTTGTTTGGATGAAAAACATTTAAACTGGCTCCTAATTTTGAAAACTGACAAAGATTTGATATAACCATAATATACTCTAACTGTCCTATTTTGATTGATGAAATGGTGTTTCTTGAATTGTTGGTCTGTCCTGTATGACTCTAACCCTGAACACACCAAATTCAGATTATCTGCAGTCAGTCAGACATCTTTGTCAAGTCTGTATCCTCTCTGTGTTCCAGATAGCCTCCCCTCATCTGGCTTTGAAAAGAAGTTGCTTCTTTCCAACGAAAGACTAAAGTGCACTCCTAATATGAAGGTTAGTAATTTAAATTTGGCTGGTTTAGATCTTTGACATTTTAGTCCATTGTCTTATCAACATGGAGTGAAACATTTTGAGTTATAGATATGTAAAAAAAACAAAGGCTTTCATCATCAATGGATGATTTCCAATTTTCTATGTCCAAAATTAGTAATTAAAAGATTTTTTAAATGGATAGATAGTTATTTTTCAGTTGCAACTACCTTGCATAACTGTAATCCGAAAAATAAAATATTTCATTTATCATTAGTTCGCACTATAGCAGCACTTTGCACTACTATTTTAGCAGTTTTAAAGGGGTGATTGGTGAGATTCATATTTATATGTCCATTGTAGGTATTACATCCTTCTCATAGTTCTTCTCATACAGTCTGTATCCACTACTGTTCTGAAGGGACATCCTCCTCTAATAATCCCAGATGTTCCACTTTTGCTTAAGGACTGCTGCAAACTCAAAATGCTCTATGCCCTGTGCAGTGGAGGATTCTCTCCCAGAAAAAAGCTTTTATGAACTGTGATTTGCGAAGTAGTGAACTAGCAATAGGTCAATTCTGTCAGAATACCTTGGCTGTTTCTTGGATTGTGGGCCCATGTTTAATACTAAGAATGTGGAATTCTTCATTAGTTTTTCTCCCAGGTAGACTCAGCTGTACTACTCTGCTTTGAGTCACCTTTATGCTTTTTTAAATGAGGGATTGAAGCAGCAACATTCTGCAGTCTGTTCTCCTTATCACATGATCACTTATGAAGATTCTCGATTCTCTTTCAGTATCTTTTTTTTTACAATCTGAAATCTGAGAAATGCTGTATTTGTGTTTATTTTAAACATTTATTTAATTTATTTATCAAATTTATCAAAGAGGTCGTATTATGCATTTGGTTTTTTCCCTTTCCTTCAGTGTGTTACATGGCTTTTTTGTACTTGTAAAACATTTTCAAAGTTACAAAGCCCAAACTGATCCTGAGCCACCTTAAACATCTTGTCTGTAGTCCAACCCTTTCTTCTATTACTTTTCGACATCACTGTGTAAAACAGCACCACTTTCATCCTCTGTGTAGGTGACCGTCTGCCCACCTCGCTGTCTGACGTTTCACGAAGATGTGGAAGGTGATGTTATGAGCAAAGTAGCCAGTTTTTCTGCTGTTGTTTCTCTGTTGGTCGATTTCGGCTGTCAGTGACTCATCTTCAAATTTGGAAATTTGGACATTTTACCTTTTTTAATGTAGATTTACCATTTATTTTGGAAGAACTAGTACCTACAAATACCTAGTTGAAGGTGCTCTGACCATCTCTACATTATGAAAACAAAAAAGGGCATGTAACTTCAGCACTTTATTTATGTATTACTTGAAGGATATGTACACATCACTTACACATTATGCTTCAATTGTTATTTTGAGAGAGGCTACTAGCAATTGGTAGGGTGGTGGCGAAAATTGATGGGAGAAGTAGTATAAATGCAGTCAATGGTGAAGCATGTTTCTGTGCCTCATGGCTGCACTTATGCTTGGCAGCTTTGTCACTTCACCACCCATGCGATAATCCATCCATCCATTTTCTATACCGACTATCCCTTTTGGGGTTGCTGGGGGGGCTGGAGCCTATCCCAGCTGTCAACAGGCAAGAGGCAGGGTACACCCTGAACCAGTCGCCAGTCAATTGCAGGGCAACATATACAGACGGACAACCATTCACACTCACACTCACACCTAAGGACAATCTTTAGAGTCACCAATTAACCTAATGAGCATGTTTTTGGTCTGTTGGAGGAAGCCGGAGTACCCACGCATGCACGGGAAGAACATGCAAGCTTCACATGCTCCTGCTCGATCGGGGATCGAACCGGCGACCTTCTTGTTATGAGGCACGCGCACTACCTGATGTGCCACTGTGCCGCTAAACAAAAATCCATGTGGCATATTTTACAAAAAGTCAACGTTACACCCAGCCTTTATTTAGTTTAGAAAGGTTAAAAATACAGGAAATTTACTGGAAAATATGTAAACGGGAGCGTACTGGGAGAGAGGTAAAGGCGTGCTAGAATTCTGGGAAGAATGGGAGGGTGTAAAGGCCTGGAGGGGACCAATCAGAGTAGACTGTGCTTCTTAGGAGGGGAGCCTTAAGAAGGACTGGAGCTGAATCAGAGTGTTTCAGACAGAGATGAAAGTGTTTCTACTGCAATGGGCAGTATGAGAAAACAGTGTGTTTTTTGAACATTAAAGCTACATGCTATTCTAGTAGACAGCTAAAATTCAAGCATAAACCTGAAAATGAGCATAATATAACCTCTTTAATTTTCCTAAAGGTTTTTTCCAGGTTTCACAGATTTTGTTTTTTGGTTTTGGTGTCCAATGAACAGGTGAAACTGACTTTTTTTTTTTTTTAATGGTAAATGGACTGTATTTATATTTTGCTCTTTTCTAGTCCGACAACTACTCAAAGTCTGCATTCACCCACTCACACACACACATTCATACAATGATAGCTAGGCCACCTGCTCATTATGAGCTTTAACCATTCACACACTGATCGGGAGCAATTTGGGGTTCAGTATCTTACACAAGGATACTTCGACACATAGACTGCTGAGGCCACGGATCAAACCGCCAACCTTCTAATATGTGGACATGTCAATATTTAGGACACAAATCTTTTTCTTAAAATACAGTTCTTCATTCACATTTAAAGATACATTTGGCAATTCAACACACATCCTTAGACTTTCTTCTTGTAATTGTACTTTTCGTTTATTTATTCATTGTTTATCATTATATTAGTGTAACCATTTCTTTTCTTTCTCAATTTATTTATGTATGTAAAAATGTAATGTATGTATTCATTTGTTTAATTCTTTGGAGAAATAACTCAAGTTTATGAACCACTAGAGTCTTTGTCAGTGAAAATTCAGGAAGCTGGTTCAGATGCACATAAATTTATTCTACCGAACTCAAAACATATGTAGGGAGACACCATTACACAGGCAACAGGTGCCTCAGAAAAAAAAAAACTGAGAGGACTTCACTCTTCATCATGTCCTTTCTGAAACAAAAGAAAGAATATGCAATATAAATAATGAGATGTATTTTCAACCCATATGTCACAATGGTAATGGTATACAGTATCCCCATATTATTTGCCTTTTAGACCCCTCAGAGGAGTTTTCTAAATGTAGCCAATGACCTCTTACAAGACAAGCGCCTCATTGTTATACAGTATATGTGTTATACACTGCTAGGTAACATTTCTGTCTGTGTAGGGACATAAGAAAGAATAGGAGGACTTCCTAATTTTTTAATGTATGCACAGTATGTGTATACTGACCTTTGAGCCCACATCACGGCTCTTGGCACGTAGCTTGTTGACCTGAGACTCAGCAATGTCAGCTCTCTCTTCTGCTTCATCAAGCTCATGTTGAAGCTTACGGAACTTGGTCAGATTAGTGTTGGCCTGTTCCTCCTGTGCAACAGAAACACCGTATATGTTATACATTATGTCTGATTAGATGATGCATAGCTTCTCTGGTTCAATCAAAGTTTTGCATTTGAATTTCACAGTACTTACGGCCTCCTCAGCACTCTTCTTATAGGATTTGACCTTTAGCTGCAACTTGTCCACCAAATCTTGAAGACGGACTAGATTTTTACGGTCCTCTTCTGTCTGAGTTGTGCAAAAACAACATCAAATGAAAATGCATATGTATTTTGAAACTGAATATGATTTCCTGACCTTTGACACTGGTGAAAGGTTATCTGGGGAAATCTGATTACTTGAGCTTATCAAGATGACCATTGTAAAAACACAGCATGTTTGGTCAAATTTTTAATGTAATAGTTACCTGATAGGTCAGCTCCTTGATACGTCTTTCATACTTTCGTACTCCTTTTACAGCATCACTTGCCTTTTTTTGTTCACTTTCTACCTCATTTTCAAGTTCCCTGACCTGCAGGATGAAGGATGCAAAAAGTCAGTCAATACTTCTGTACTTCACATAGAGCAGCTTTTTATGTTTAAATGCCAAAGATCCAGCTGAAACTCACCCTGGCCTCAAGCTTCTGCACCTGCTTTTTGCCTCCCTTCATGGCGATCTGTTCAGCTTCATCCAGACGGTGCTGCAGATCTTTGATGGTTTGCTCCATGTTCTTCTTCATACGCTCCAGGTGAGCACTGGTGTCCTGCTCTTTCTTCAGCTCCTCTGCCATCATGGCAGCATCAGTAATGGCCTTCTTGGCCTTTTCCTCTGCGTTTCTGCACTCCTGCACTGCCTCCTCCACTTCAGTCTGAAGCTGGGATGTATCAGCCTCCAGCTTCTTCTTTTGGTTTATCAGGCTGGTGTTCTAGTTTTACATAAATAGAGTAGAATGTGAATTTGGAAACAGTGAATGTAAACCAAACATGCTAGAATGTATTGATAATGTATCTCACCTGTGAGTGCAGCAGCTGCACCCTCTCACTAACATCCAGCAGCTCTTGCTCAGCAAGTTTGCGACCTCTCTCAGTTTGCTCCAGACCAGCTCTGAGCTCCTCCACTTCAGCCTGAAGCAGGTTGTTACGTCTCTCAACAATGGCAATGTTCTCCTTCAAATCATCATTGGCTCGCAGAGAGTCATCAAGCTGGAGCTGAGCATCCTGTAGGAGTGCCATATTTAAGTGAGGACAATAAAATGGGAACATAATGTGTACAGGGTGTCCTTTTTGAAATAAAATACATACCTTTAGATGCGAATGAACAGCCTTCAGTTGTTTCTGGGCCTCAGCTGCCTGCCTGTTGGCCTGGCTAAGCTGGATCTCCATCTCATTGAGGTCTCCCTCCATCTTCTTCTTCAGACGGAGGGCCTCATTCCTGCTGCGAGTCTCAGCCTCAAGAGAGCTCTGAAGAGTATCCACAGTTCGCTGTTGGTTTCTCTTTGCTTGCTCCATCTCTTCATCTTTCTCGGCCAGCTTGCGCTCAATATCAGCCTTAACCTGGTTGAATTCAAGCTGAACTCTGAGAATCTTCCCTTCTTCATGCTCCAGTGAGGCCTGTAAGAAAAATATATCAAATATTTGACTCGTTATTGCCAATGGCCAAAAAATGTCAGAGTTCGTGACGTCCAGCATCAGCACTTTCATCATACCTCTGCTTCCTCCAGGGCTGTTTGTATCTCAGACTTCTCTTGTTCCAGCTGTTTTCGAATCTTTTCAAGCTCATGAATACTCTTTCCACTCTCTCCAATTTGCTCAGTGAGGTCAGATATTTCCTCTGAGAAACAAAGTCCAACATTGTAAGTGGCTTAGTCATTGGAGCAAACTCTGCAGTAGAGGTGTAAGCTGATGTTACTCTTACCCTGCAGATTCTTATTCTCCCTCTTCATGGACTCCAGATGTTCCAGAGATTCTTCATAGGAATTCTTCAGTTTGAAGAGCTCAGTGCTCAGAGACCTGGCTTCCTTCTGAGAGCTCTCCAGCTCAGTCTGAGACTCCTCATACTTCTGTTTCCATTCTGCCAAAATCTGAGAGACAGTTCACGTTTTAGATAAAGGATTTGAAATGTGTCTGCTTGAAGGTCGTTATATTTTAATTTTTCATCTGAAAGAGCAGAATTGCCATACAGTATGTATTGTAAATTCAACCTTGTCAAAGTTTCTTTGCTTCTTGTCCAGAGCAGCAGCAGCAGCATTAGACCTCTCCACATCCACCATGAGATCTTCAATCTCATTCTGCAGCCTGTGTTTGGTCTTCTCCAGAGAGGAACATTTAGCGTTCACAGCTTCAACAGCTTCCTCAGCCTCCTGCAGACGCTGAGCCAACTTCTTTCTGGATTATGATTGAAAAAGTTATAAATTCTTTGCATTTAAACTTTTAAAGTAGGGTTGTTTGAGTGAAAATTTATTTTACTCACTTGGCCTCCTCCAGTTCCTCGGTTCTCTGGATGGCATCAGTTTCGTACTTAGTTCTCCACTGAGCCACCTCAGAGTTGGCCTTGGACATGCTGCGCTGCAGTTCAGCCTTCGCCTCCTGCTCCTCCTCATACTGCTCCCTGAGCAGGTCACAGTCATGGCGAGAAGACTGCACTGCATGGGCTAATGCATTCTTGGCCTGAAATGAAAGCATATCTTAATGCCTCTCATGTACCAACATTTAATCTACACAAAATGAAGTCTCATTGCTGTTTGTCTGCTACCTTGACTTCCTCCTCCAGTTGTCTTTTAAGGTCTTCAATTTGTTGAGTGTTGGATTGTTTTCCTCTGGTGAGTTGAGACACAAGGGAATCCTTTTCCTCAAGCTGCCTTGCAAGTTCACCTAATTTGAAGAACAGAGTGAGTACTTCAAAATAACCCAAACAAAACACTGTGTTCAAATCAAATGCATACCATTCTCAGTTTGAAGCTTTGCTCTCTGCATGTTGAAGTCATTGATGGTACGCTGTCCCTCTTCTGACTTTGTTTTATATTCATTCATCTGGTCTTCCAGAGACCTGCTCATTTTCTCCAAATTATTCTGAAAACAAAAAGCAGTTAAACACTTTCAGATAAACTACTTCAAAATGAGTGACGTCTTAAACTAGCCAAGTAAGATACCAATCAAGCAATGAGGAGAAAACATAGTACAAAGTATTTTACTTTTGACTTCACAATATGTTCCATATTGGAGATGACATCATCCAGCTCCAGTCTGAGCTCACTCTTCTCCTTCTCCAGTTTCTGCTTGACTCTCTGCAGGTTGTCAATCTGCTCTCCCAGGTCAGCTACACTGTCAGCTTGTTTCTTCCTGAGTGTGGCAGTGGTGGCTTCATGCTGCAGAGTGGACTCTTCAAGGTCTCTGCGGAGTTTCTGGAATTCAGCCTCCCTCTTCTTGTTCATCTCAATCTGGGCAGCCGTTGCTCCACCAGCCTCCTCCAGCCTCTCACTGATCTCCTCCATCTCTCTGGAAAGGTCTGCTCTCTGCTTCTCCACCTTGGCTCGGGCAGCTCGCTCTGCTTCAAGCTCTTCCTCCAGCTCCTCAATGCGGGCCTAGACCAAAGTCAAAGTGAATTTTTGCATTGAATGGCTGTGAAGAAGTAGCCAAATGTCACATCCCGGCACAAGCCAATTGACTTTCTTCATCTTATTTAATATTACCTGCAACTCCTTCAATTTTTTCTGGAGCTGGGCACTCATTGCTTGTTCATCCTCTATTTTGCCATTGAGTTGGCTGATTTCAAAATCTTTCCTGTGAATTAAAAAAACAAAGAAAGTAAAACATACTGGGTGACACAGAATTTAAAATCTATTTGAGTTTTTAAAAGTGCACTTTTAATATTACTTTTTCATCCTCTCTTCAAGTTGCTGCTTGTCATTTTCCAGGTCCATGATACTCTCTTGAGATAATTTTAGGTCCCCCTCAAGCTTCCGCTTTGCTCTCTCAAGGTCCATACGCACTTTCTTCTCTTGCTCAAGGGATCCTTCAAGCTGTGGACAGAAATATTATAAAATCTTCTTTTCACTTATTTATTATTTGTTATATACAAATCCTGCTGATCTTGTAAATTCTTACATCGTCCACTTGCTGCTCCAGCTTAGCTTTGGCCTTGGTCAGAGTGTTGACTTTGTCTTCTTCACTCTGCAGATCATCCAGTGTTTGCTGATGAGCTTCCTGTAGGGCTTTCTTTTCCTTGGTCAGCTTGGCGATCATTTCTTCCAAAGCCGCCATCTCTTCAGTCAGGTTCTTAACCTGTGGGCAGTGGACATTTTTATGACGGACTTCAACACCATTGTTAATTGGGACACACAGAGTAATTTCGCAGTAATTCTTGTTTGTGGCACCTTGTTCTCAGTGGCATGCTTTTCTTTCTCCACTTTGGCCAGAGTTAACTCTAAGTCATCGATGTCTTTCTTCAGCTCAGAACACTCATCCTCCAGCTTCCTCTTCTTCGCAGTAAGCTCAGCATTCATCTCCTCCTCGTCCTCCAGTCTTTCCGTCAGCTCTTTTAGCTTTGCCTCCAACTGAATCTTGCTCTTGATCAACCCCTCACATCTTTCTTCAGCATCACAGAGATTGTCTTGCTCCTGTTATTAAAAACATAAAGCATGCCATAAAGCATAAGCAGTCCTGGTTTGATGTTGATATTAATTGTAATTCAGTCAGAGACAGTGTTTGAACATACAGATTGAACTTGAAGCTGCAGGTCATTTTTCTCTTGGAGAAGAGTGACCATTTTTTCTTCAAGTTCCTTCCTGCGGGCTTCAGATTTTGCGTAAGCCTCTTTGAGTTTTGCAAACTCTTCTTTCATGTTGGCCATCTCCTTCTCAGTCTCTGCCGACTTCAGCAGAGGTTTAATCTTGAAATACATCTTCATCCAGGGCCAATTCTTGACCCCCATGAAGGCACGGATGTTCCACTGGATCACAAGTAGTGCATCCCTGTGGATAATGATTGATAAAAGTATTGAGGAGTGCAATACAAGCGCTTATTTCCTTTACACTTTAAATAATGACATTCTGTATCATGACCCCATTATCTGAATATGCTGTGCTTGTTTTTTAGAGCAAATGAATCTTTATCTTCTGCTTATGCGTAAGGGATTGGGATTGATTACTGCATGTACCTTCGTTCAACAATCTTCTGGAATTCAATTCTTGCCAGAACACCTCGTGACCTTGCCTGGATTCTGGTGATAATTAGAGCTAAACGGTCATCTCGCATCTCCTCCAGCAGACCAAGTAACCCAGCTTTGAAGAACACCTGGTTTTCACATGCAGATGAGATCATCAGTGGCATTCACAAGACACCCACATTGAAGGCGAGTGTGAGTGTGTATGTTGAAGATGATCTCTCATCTGCAGCTTGTTACAGATACGTTTCTTTGTGTCATCACAAAGATGGTGTTATTGTGAATGAAAGTAGATTTAGCTGAACAAAGTGATATCCAATTTTTGTCCATGGTTAAGAATTGTAGTCAATGGAAAACCATAATAACCTAAAATCCAGTTTCACTCTGCACAGTTCCTCACTACACTGAGGCAGAAATATATATGCTTTATACTATATATGCTAGAATGTAGTTCACCATTCACTTACCTTAGTGTGCCCCAGTTTGTATTGGTTGTGGTCAATATCCAGAGAACCCAACAGTTTCTCAGACGCCTTCTTGTTATCAATGAATTGTCCCTCAGGGATAGCACTTGGATTCAAAATGCGGTATCTTCATAATGAAGATGAAAGATCATTTTAGTTTTCAGTTTTTTCAGTATTTCAAGTTTAATGAAATATCATTCCCAAAATATGCCCAACTCAATAACTATCACTAAAAATATAGTAGAATGTATTGTTGGGTGACAAAGGAAAACAGTTGAACACCTGTTAGAGTTTTGGGCCAACATGTTAGACAGTGCTCTTCATCACATCATCAAAATGCTTAAAGAGGGAATATCTTAGTAGAATGGTGTGAAGACTTGAAGAATCTATGACAGTTCACCGTGAAGCTGCTCTGGTTGTCCACCTTCAAAAAGATGTGATGTTTTTTTCTTTAATTTGTCACCCATCTGTATATCTGACAGATACCTCTGTTTGAAATCTCCGTAGAGGATCCTGTTGGGGAAGCCCTTTCTGCAGATCCTGATGCCTTCCAGCACACCGTTACAGCGCAGCTGGTGCATCACCAGAGGATTCTCCATGGCCCCAGGAGTCTTGGTCTCATTGGGGATGATGCAGCGTACAAAGTGAGGGTGAGTAGACCTCAAGTTGGTCATCAGCTTGTTCAGGTTCTCCTGTTGCACCACAGAGGACAGAATTGATTTCCTGTTGCCATTGCCATGACAGCACCATTATGAATATAAACAATATAATCCCATATGGTAAAGGATTCCGAGGACACTGTCTTTAATCTGAGAAAAAACTCTTAATCAGCTAATGTTTCACAAACTGAATTAGAATGATCTTACCCTGTGTAAGGCTGATACCGTTTGGAAGGATGAACCTTTCTTCTTGCTCCCACCACCTTTGCCCTTCCCACTAGTCTCTTGAACTAAATATGATATATATATATCATTAGACTTTCAAAAGCAAAAGTATACAGAAGATATGTTGTTAGAGGTTTAAATAGTGCAAGTGACATGACAAGCAAATGAAGAAAAATATACATTTTTCACTTATATTAAAAGCTTCTCCATTCCACAGTTCTACCTTTTTACAACTCTTCCACAGGACACATTGATAATCCTTTTTAGATGCTAGTTCCTTTATAAATACAAACCTGAATCTGCTCCAGCATAATTTGCAAAGAGCAAAGCTAACAGCTTGAGAGTAGACTTCTGGTACAGTCCTACAACAGTCTCATTCAGAGGATCCTTGTTCTTCACCAGCCAGTTGTTGATATTATAATCAACAGTTCCAGCATAGTGCATCAGGGCAAAATGGGCCTCTGGTTTTCCTTTGACAACTCTGGGCTTCTGGAAGTTGTTTGATTTCCCCAGATGGTTGTCATAGAGCTTAGCTTTAAAGGTGGCATCAGAGGCTTTGGGAAACATGCACTCCTCTTCAAGGATGGACATGATACCCAAGGGCTGTAAAAATCATTACAGTATAAAGGTAAATGTCATGGCAGTTCCTAAAAGTGGAATTAACAATGCAGTTACATACTTAAATGCCACTGTCCTGATCGAGTAGTTTATGATACTTCATAACTCACCTTTTCAATCAGGTCAATACAGGCCTGCAAGTCCATGCCAAAATCAATGAAAGTCCATTCAATGCCCTCTTTCTTGTACTCTTCCTGCTCCAGCACAAACATGTGGTGGTTGAAAAACTGTTGCAGTTTTTCATTTGTGAAGTTGATGCACAGCTGCTCAAAGGTGTTGAACTGCAATTAAATAGTCCACAGTACAACCAGGCTTGATGATTTCTCCTTTCACCAACAAATACTTCATGTACATTATATGTTCTTTTAAAACTCACGTCAAAGATCTCAAATCCAGCAATGTCCAGTACACCAATGAAATACTGGCGGGGCTGCTTGGTGTCCAGGGATTGGTTGATTCTCACCACCATCCACAGAAACATCTTTTCATACACTGCCTTAGACAGTGCACCAACAGCATAGTACACCTTGGGAAGAAAATGATTAGAAATATTTTTAAAACTGAACTTTTTATTTGATCAAACTATTTTCAGAGGGTTCCCTACAACTCATTACCTGAGCGACATTTTGTCCCTTGGTGACCCACTCATTTCCTACTTTGACTCTTGGGTGACAGAGACCTTTGATGAGGTCAGCAGAGTTCAGACCCATCAGATAAGCTACTTTGTCAGCATCTGTTGAGACATTTTTGTGGTAATTCATCAAGGTCATCACAACCTTTCAATGTGCTCATCATTCTTTTATAATTGATTTTTGTAGCACAGTTGTCCGTAGTTTCTTTTCCAAATCCTCTCTTACCCTCAGTGCCATCGGCCTCTGCCTGCTCCTCTCGCTGTTTCTGCTTAAACTTCATGTTGCCATGATGCATGATGGCACCGGTCAGCTTGTAAATGCCATTCTTCTCCTCTTGAATGAAGCCCAGCACATCAAAGGCATCCTGAAAAAGATAATGCATGATCAAAATCATTACTGGCATTGTAAAAGTTGATTTCTAAATTCATTTTTGACTGGGATTTGAAGATTCAGCTCACATCAGTGGCCATCAGTTCTTCAGAATCATTGATAGACTGTACTGTTGTCTCTCCTTGGGAGATGAAGGCGTAGTCATAGGGGTTGTTGGTGATAAGCAACATTTCTAAGGAGGGAATGAAAAAATGTGTTATGAAATATCTCACTGTGTTCAAATACAGCAGTAATTCTCACTGTTGATGGTTCTTGAGATTTACGGTATTTTTATCAGATATATACCCAGAAGTTCAGGCTTTGCCTGAGATAGGATCTGGTAGAAAATATGGTAGTCCCTCTCAGCTTTGAGCTGGTAGGTTACACGAGACTTCTCCAAAAGGTCTGTTTTGAGAGTAATTGAGAAATCAATTGTTATTGTGCTATATCGATACATTTACAGGTGATATCTTCATATTTGTCACATAAACCATGCTACTTACAAGTTTCAATATCAGCAGATGCCAGCTTTCCTCGGTTGTCAAAATGAATGCGGATAAATTTACCCTAAGCGAATGAAAGCCATTCATTATAGTCCATTTAATTCACTCAATTTAGAAATTACCATTTGCAGTCCCACACTCACAAATCTGGAGGAGTTGTCATTCCTAATGGTCTTGGCATTCCCAAAGGCCTCCAGAGCAGGGTTAGCCTGAATGATCTGATCCTCCAGGGTACCCTGATTTTGTTAAATAAAGACATAACCTCAGGTTCAGCTCCAAGTATATAAAATTCCAAAGTGTGTTTCACCTTTTAGAAATGATCATTAAGTGTAGTTGTGCTTTATAAATGATACTTTGCAAAATATTCTGAAATATATTTTGTAACACAGACCTTCTTCTCAGCAGCTTGATCTTTCTTCCCACCTGGTACAGCTGCGATGCTGGCAAAGTACTGAATGACACGCTTAGTGTTGACAGTCTTTCCAGCACCGGATTCTCCACTGAGTGGAACAGAGACAGAAAGTTTTAGGCCAGTATCTGTGACCAATAACTGGAGAGGTTTTTGTTGGCTGTGTGACTTACGTGATAAGGATTGACTGGTTTTCTCTGTCTGTCAGTATAAGAGATTTTTCACATCATCAGTCAAAAAATGTAATGACGTGAAAATTGAATATTCAAACAAGATGAAAGCGTAAATAGATTATTCACCTGACAGCATGTACTGATAGGCATTGTCAGAGATGGAGAAGATATGAGGAGGCGCTTCACTTCTCTTCTTTCCTCTATAGGCAACAACCACTTCTTGGTTGTAGACTGGCAGCCACTTGTAGGGGTTGACAGTCACACAGAACAGCCCAGAGTACGTCTGCCATATTGAGGGATAGAAGACAGTGGCTTCAGATGCTGAGCTGTCCCATGAATGGAGGAAATGTACCAATTTAGCAGTTGTCTTACGTAAATCATCCACGCTGCGTAACGTTCTTTGAGGTTAAACAGCACAGCAGGCTCATGGAGGAAGGTGAACATTGCCATGTCCTCAATTTTATCAAACTTTGGTGGATTTTGAGGGTGTATGTCACACTCCTTCACTGTGACAGTCTACAAAAGAAAATGACACATTTTACAGTCACACTGACCAAAATCTGACCAAATGCAGCTGTAGAAATCTGTAATCGCATGCAGAATCTAAAATGTATCTACCTTTCCAAATTCAGTGTCAGCAGTGACTTTGTCACCATCACGACTTGTAATGGAAGCCTTGACATACTCAACCTCGGGGTCAGGAACGAAGCACTCTTTTTTCATGTCGAAGGGACGCGTTTGGGCTTCCAGACGCTCCTTATCTGACTTTCTCAGATAAGAAGCAGCAGCCCCAAACTCTTTCATGGCAGCATCACCCATGTTTAAACCTGTTACAGATTTACCAAACAGAACTTTGGTCACATCCTTTCATGCACTACAGTACATTAGCCATCAGGACACCACATATGCCATATGACAAGGTAGATAATACTATGACAGTATTTTCTCTGCAATCTGTGTCTTTAGTATGCAGATACCGTTAACCTTTTAAGGATGTACATAAAACTGTAGATAAAAAAGCATAATTTTACTTTTACTTCCTGACTTAAGTTTTTTGTGTTATAGTCATGATTAAAGACTTTTTGGATTGAATCAAAAGTGGTTTTTACCAAGGGTGGGTTTGGAGTCCAAAGGAGACTAGGGTCAGTCGGGGTCTATGCTCTTCAAACCCAGCAACAAAGCAAAACATTATTTCGTTACAAGGAACATGATATACTTGTGAAGTATGTCACTAAAACTGTACCCCAAAAACATGTTATAGCAAAGTCAAGACATGTGTCACATTTCTGTTCCATAGTATTGATATAAATGTCTTGCTTACCTTTGACTCTCAACCTTTAATCAAGTGCAGTGTTGAGCCCTGTAGCTGACAGCAGCCCTCCCTCCATTAATAAAGGCTGTTTATCCACCAAATATGGGATGAAGTTTTGGAGAAAGGTTGCACATTAAAAAAAGCGTTCTCATAATTGGGCAGAATGTACTGCTGCTATTTGTTGCTTTCACCTTGTGACAAACAAGGCGAGGGCGATGCATGGTACAAAGAAAGGGGAGGGCAAGAGGTGGGGAGTAGGGACAAGCTTGATATCCAGTGACTCATTTTATTCATTTAAACTTGTCATTTTATATATTTTTTCTTACCAGCTACTGAGTTGATTCAATTAGATCTGTTGAATGTGATTTCATAGTTTCAAAATTCAGCTTTGTTTATTGTTTTTTGGTTACTTTTACCAAAATAAATTGGTATTTTAACATTTTAGAGGGCATTTAAATGTTGAATTTAAATTAGGTACTGTACCTTTTTAACCCCTGCCTTATGTTGATGTCTTATGGATGTAATGGCCTAATGCCAAATAATATCAGCCTATTATGACCTTACAGTATATTTTGATATGGGTGAGACGATCCTTCGTTTATAATCTTCCTTAATTATCTAGCAGCTGCAGTTTTTTAATAACCACAACTGAAAAGATGGAAAAATTCAAACATGGAGGGAGTTCAAACTACTGTATCCATTTAAATTCACATTTATATTGAAAAAAAAAGTGAAAGCAAAACTGAGAAGCAGCAGGGTTGCCTTTCTTTTCCATGATTCATCACTAGTCAATTCAGCGTCTCTTCTAAATCCTAAACAGAGGGAGGATAGACAAGCAAGATTAAAGACTTAATAAGACTAATTCGTTCTTCAAACATTGTGCTTTCAGATTCCTAATCAAAAAGATAAAGTTCAGTTAAGGTCAGTCATGTGAAGGGTGGTGAATGCATTTCAACAGCCTCTGCTGAGACAATAAAGTGTTGCAGCTGTTGCTGAGTGAGAGCTAAGGTCAGGGACTTTAAATTATCACTCACCACTGTTCTGCCCAGCAAGGTCTACACCCTTTGTCTCATGGTGTTGTCATTGCATTGTTCCCTTTCCTTTGGCCTTGAGGACAAAGATAACCCTGTGAAATTCTTGCCTGGATTTTTTCTCTCTGATTGAGAAGGGCAGCCTTCGAGGGCAGTGATATAGCTGAAGTGCAGAGTCTCTGATGTCCTGACAGATGAGGAGTAACAGGTGCATACCCAGAAACCTCCCTTTATTCTAGAGCACAAGTTTTATCAACTTCTTTCATTGAATTCATTTTCTTTTTTTTTTGTTTTGCCCTTTCGCAAATTAAGCCATAAATTGTATGCAAGTTTTGTTTGCTCCTGTAAAATGTGAATGATGAATGCTGGGGCAGTTTTCCAATGGACCTTGCAAGAGTTGATCAGAATTTGTTTTCACATTGTCACACGTGTGAAAACACATTTTCACATTGTTGGACTCATTTTCATTTTCATTCTCAGCTGTCTAAATCCCTGTGGAAATCTTCATCTATTTTGTGTCCCCTTCCTGGCTTCTGGCACCTTCTCACTGTATGGCCGCAGAGTTGTCACCAGACTCCTCTAAGGGAAGGCCAATTGTTGGTGTCTAAAGTCTTTGATGGAAAGAACAACTGGTGTCACCTTGATATGCTATTGTTGGTGGTGTCTGCTAATTCTAAACATCACAGTTGTACATGTTAAGCAGCTGACACAGAGAAGTCGGTGGCTCAAAGGTAATGATGTAAAACGTTTGTTTAGTCTTTAGGGGTCAGCAGGAAGGAAAACAAAGCTTACCCAGTTTTGTTAGTGCTAGAATGTGGATGACAAAGAACAACACTATGCAATGTATTTGTTATTTTATAATATCTCTGCAAATATCTAAAACCCTTGAAGGACAGGCCATGTGAGATCAAGGTGAGCATGCAGTGCCAGACAAGTGTCGAGCGGATGTCCACCCCTCACTTGGCTCCCTCTGCCAGTGCAAGAACCGCAGCATCAGTCCCTCCTGCTGCTGCTGAAGGATGAGGTACGGTCAGACTGTCAACTAGATTCATCTTGAAGGTATGTTTATTGTGAACAATGGTGATTAAATTTAGCTTGTCAAGAAATACCATACCCATTGTAATTTCAGCTTTTTATTCCTTTATATTGTATTTTTAATTTACTAATTCTGTTTTTTCACTAATTTCTGTATTTCACTATATAAAACAGTTTAGAATGATTGCATGCACTTGCCTAAGCAACAGTCAACATTCTGATATGATTGAATTTCTAATATTATTGAAATTGGTATTATTATAACATTATAACATCAAATAATTCTAATTGTGTCACTTCAAAACCTCTCCTAAACTTCATCACTGTTAACTGTTACATTACAGAACACACAGGGAGTGATATGATCCGTTGCTTGTAGTTAGATGCTTAAAATGAATTTTTACACATTTTCAGTTTTTGCTGCTTCAGGTTACCATCTGGTCAGAGTAGATTCATGAATATTACATATGTTTAAAACATACTAGGATATCTACTACATCTGCATCTAAAGAGCTGCCAGTTTTAGAACCTTTAAAACTGAGATAAGCACTTTTGTATTTGTCCTTTGTTTTAAGCAAGTATTTTTAGAAAGAAGTGTCAGTGTCAACAACTTCATTTGCATTGGAAACAGGTAAAACAATTATACTGGTAATATCACTGACAGATTTCTTTCACATTCTGTAAAAAAAAAAAAAAAAAAAAAAAAGGAGGATTTTAGGATTATACTATTCATTAAGATAATATATTTTGTTCAGTTTGTGTTCCTACTACACCTGCAGGCCTGCTCATGTTGCACATACTAACATTGCAGAATAATGGGAAGGACCTTTGCTGAAAATGTTCATTTGGATTCTATGGTTCTCACAGTGGGGACCAGGTAAAGTCATCTAACTGCTAACATTATAACTGTCAGGGAATCCGTTTCCTCAAGGAGAAGGAACGTCTGAAGAAAAGTCTGAAATAGCATTTTGACTGTCATGAGCTAATTTCCACCAACAGCATTTATTTTCTCTGTTATTTCTGCTATTTACAGATGTTTTTTTTTTTATTGATGTGTTTAGGAAGGGACATATACTACCTGATATACAATTTTCAAAAAAAAAAAAAAGCTCCTACCTAGACAGCTGTCTAGGTAGGAACAACAATACTTGCAATATACTGCAAGTAATGACACTATTAATATTCACGGGTGTCTTGACAGGAAAAAAATCCTATGTCAGATTGTCAGAAACATTCTTGCAACAATAGAGAGTAAGAGAACAGTTCAGAATGTCAGCACAAGGTGGCAGGAGTGACTGACCTAACGTGAGGAACATCTCTCCATCTGTGACCCACAGATTGCCAAGTGTATGTATGTGTGCGTGCCCAATGGATTACTGATCTGTTTACACTGTCACACTCTGGGGACTTGCCTTGCTAGTGGGGACAAAACGCAGGTCCCCATAATGTAAATGAGAACATTTTAGGGTGAAGACCTGGATTAAGGTTAGAGTAAGGGTTAGGGTTAGGCGAGTAGTTGTTATCGTTATGGTTAGGGTGGGTAAGCCTCCAGGAAATTAATCTAAGTCTATGTACATGTCCTCAAAATTGATGAAAACCTACTACGTGTGTGTGTGTGTGTGTGTGTGTGTGTGTGTGTGTGTGTTTTTGTATGTGTGTTTCTTATGTGAATCCTTCTGATGTCTTCATCTATTATTTTCCAAACTGTGATATTTTTCATTGGTGACAAAGTGAAATCTGGTGAATTTAACATATTGACTTACACATTACATGACAAGTCTCCCCTCTGCCGGAAATAAATGAGGAATCTACACATTAATTTGAATGCACTTTGCTTTATTCTACAGGGTTACAGTAATTTGAAGACAAAAGGGGACTACAGCACAGGAGATCCCAAAGGTCTTAGGTGGCCATCTGTGAGTTTCACTCCTCATCTAGCCCTTTCTGTGATGAAGAATAATAAGAGAGTAGACAAAGAGAGACAGATTAGTGACAGATGACCAACAAGACTCAACAAGTGTTACACAAGGTAGTACACCAGAACTAGGTTTTGACTTCATTATTCATTTGTAACAAATCACTAATTTAAGATGTGACAAGTTAGTGATTGTGACAGTAGCATCTCTTTACTGAAGTATGTTATTTTAAACACAAATCATTTGGAATAATTGAAGATTCATGTTGATTTTTTAGGATTGGTTGAATCTAAACATAACACTGAATTTGTTTGGAGGAAAGGTAAGATGTTTTAACGAAAATCACATAAAAGCTGAAAGGTCAAGCCATTTGTTTGTAGACACTGAAGGTGGATTCCAAGCCTGAGTTCAGTGGAAATTAGTTTGTCTTTTGTGTTTTTGCTTTTTTTTTTGTTTTTTTTTGTTTGTGGTTTTTCTTTTAGACACTTAAATCATTTATCTTTTAAAACAGAAGGTAAACCAAAATGTGGATTAAGTATACCAATACAGCCACAACATCAGCATGTTCCACTCACTGCATCAGGGCTAAGACCATACATTAACACATACTGTGCTCTAAGACGATCATCTAAGAACATTAATCAAGCCATTGCTTTGCATCATTATTTGGAACTATATATTTATGTTATTTAGTTTACATTATTTGATTGGTTGATAATGTTTATTGTCTTTGAATCCCCCCCCCCCCCCCCCCAAAAAAAAACAAAAAAAACAGTGATGTTATTGTAAAATTATTAATTTAGGGGCAGCCTGGTGATATAAAGGTTAAGATGCTATCTCTGTCTTCCCTCATTTTCTGTCATATCTTTGCTGTCAACTCACTAATAAAGGCTTGAAATGCCCGGAAAATAAAAACATATATATTTAGTATGTATCAGTTTACACCCTTTTGTAGTTACCATTTAAATTGTTAAGATGCCTTCCGTGTGACAAAAATTGCATTAACCTATTCAGTTGCACTAATACAACCTAACAAATTCATAATAAAAGAAAATTCAAAATAAAATTGATCTATACAAAGCCTGGTCTGGTTTATTTAATCCCATTAATAATTATCCACAGATTTATAATTACTGATTCCTCTGCAAGTGAACACAGTTTGAAATGAATTACACTGAAATGACAACAAGAATGATGATGATGATGATGATGATGATGATTAAAGAAAAGTGTGCAATATTGGCAGTAGGACAGGACATGACGTGTTGCGTTTAAATGTACAGTAGCTTCTTACCTTTGAGCCCACATCACGGCTCTTGACACGCAGCTTGTTGACCTGAGACTCAGCGATGTCCGCTCGCTCTTCAGCCTCATCCAGCTCATGCTGCAGTTTACGGAACTTGCTCAGATGAGTGTTGGCCTGCTCTTCCTACAGGATTCAACAAAAATGTCCTATTATCAATACTGAATTACTACAAGCAATAATGAACCTGGAAGAGGTACAGTCTCACTATGCACCTTTGAAAATATAACATTGGTCTGGAGTTTACCAGCTAGGTCTAAAACAAGTTAAAAATCGGTTGAGATATAGGTTGATTTTTCCTGGCTAAAATTCAAAACAGCTAGTGTTTAGTAGTAATTTAGCATTTACAAAATGTAATAAACTGTATAATCTAAACATGCACCATGATCTGTAACTTTGAAGTATGACAACTTAAAAAGTCCCAGCTGACATTTTGCAAAGGGAAGTAAATTTAAATGAATCCTGAGCAAACAGCACAAATGAGAGACATCTTTCCAGCCCACACTTACAGCCTCCTCAGCAGCTCTCTTGTAGGCTTTGACCTTCAGCTGCAGTTTGTCAACCAGATCCTGCAGACGCACAGTATTCTTGCGGTCTTCCTCAGTCTGAATAAATCAGGGAAATACGAAAGAGACTTGCACGTTTAATAATGATGATAATGATGAAATAGTATTCTCTTCAATTAGCATCTTAATTTTATATAGACAGCATGGCCTATTGATAGTATACATTGTATTGATGAAAATACAGACGATTGTTGCTATGTATAATTATTGCGATAATCTATTTAAAGTAATGGATAAAATAAATAAATAACCTGGTACGTGAGCTCCTTGATGCGTCTCTCATATTTACGGATTCCTTTCACTGCTTCACTGCTCTTCTTCTGCTCCAACTCCACCTCATTTTCCAGCTCCCTCACCTGAAATCATGAGAAAATCATTTGTTGAAAATTCACAGGGAACTATTTCAATTTAAGTACAATGCAAAGGGTAACAAACTCCAAGAGAATTATCAACCAATTCTGCAGCTCTATGGAACTTTTTAGCTTTTTCAGACACCTCAGGACAACAATAATGGGATGATGATGTCTGCTGGATGTGCAAGGTGGTTGGTATTATCCTAAACAAAATCTAAAGCAGTAATGTGTTGCCTTGTTTTGAAGTTTAAAATGTGATACAGCAGCTTTAAAAATGTAAAAGTAATTTTGGTCTCATCAATGTATGTGTGATAGTTGTATATAGGCAAATTTCTCTTACCCTGGCCTCGAGCTTCTGCACCTGCTTCTTGCCTCCCTTCATGGCGATCTGTTCAGCTTCATCCAGACGGTGCTGCAGATCTTTGATGGTTTGCTCCATGTTCTTCTTCATACGCTCCAGGTGAGCGCTGGTGTCCTGCTCTTTCTTCAGCTCCTCTGCCATCATGGCGGCATCAGTAATGGCCTTCTTGGCCTTTTCCTCTGCATTTCTGCACTCCTGCACTGCTTCCTCCACTTCAGTCTGAAGCTGGGATGCGTCAGCCTCAAGTTTCTTCTTCTGGTTTATCAGGCCAGTGTTCTAGAGATTTTTGAGATGTGAGATTTGAGAATGTGAGAAAATGTTAGTGCACTTACAAATATTCATGCTTTATAATGTCCAAGAAAACCAGTCAGTTGTCTGTGGTGGTTGCGATAAATCATTAGGTCTCACCTGTGAGTGCAGCAGCTGCACCCTCTCACTAACATCCAGCAGCTCTTGCTCAGCAAGTTTGCGACCTCTCTCAGTTTGCTCCAGAGCAGCTCTGAGCTCCTCCAGTTCAGCCTGAAGCAGGTTGTTACGTCTCTCAACAATGGCAATGTTCTCTTTAAGATCATCATTGGCCCGAACAGACTCATCGAGCTGAATTTGGCAATCCTTAATTGAATGACATTGAACATGACATTAACATGTTTAGAATCAGTTTGAATTTAAAACATTGTAAGAAAGTGAGCCTTTCCTTTTCTAGTATACCTTCAAATGTGCATGAACAGATTTAAGTTGTTTCTGGGCCTCAGCTGCCTGCCTGTTGGCCTGGCTAAGCTGGATCTCCATCTCATTGAGGTCTCCCTCCATCTTCTTCTTCAGGCGCAGGGCCTCATTCCTGCTGCGACACTCAGCTTCAAGAGAGCTCTGCAGGGTGTCAATCGTCCTCTGCAGGTTCCTCTTGCATTGCTCCATCTCTTCATCTTTCTCAGCAAGTTTGCGTTCAATATCAGCTTTGATTTGATTGAACTCTAACTGGGCTCTAAGAATCTTACCCTCTTCATGCTCCAGGGAGGCCTGGTGGACAGGAGGGTACAGAGTTACACATAGCAGCAGACAGTTTTACTCAGAACATTTTCATTCATCAAATAGAGTCTGTACCTCAGCTTCCTCAAGAGCAGATTGAATCTCATTCTTCTCCTGTTCCAGTTGTTTCCGTAATTTCTCCAGTTCATGGATGCTCTTTCCTCCCTCACCAAGTTGCTCAGTGAGATCAGAAATCTCCTCTGTGGAATATCAAGCAGTTTGATAAAGATAGTTTTACAATGTAATTTGTTAGGCACGTCTGCAGAAGCCTGGACCCAAAGCCAGGAAGAGCATCTTACCCTGTAAGTTCTTATTCTCTCTCTTCATGGTCTCCAGATGATCCAGAGACTCCTCGTAAGAGTTCTTCAGTTTGAAGAGCTCGGTGCTCAGAGCCCTGGCCTCTTTCTGGGAGCTCTCCAGCTCACACTGAGACTCTTCGTACTTCTGCTTCCACTCAGACAGGACCTACAGTGGTTAGAAAGGCCAGCAATAAGTGTATATGTGCCAGATGATTGGAGAAAGGACTACAGGCTTGGGGAGTTTGTCTTTTATGAAACTGCTTCACCCTGTATTTGAAAACCCTACTTTTCAAGATAGAGAACATATAAAGTTCACACATAGGTATTAGCTTATTTTAACAGTTTCTGTGAACCCCGGCTTCAACTTAAAGTTAAGTGCACTCTGGTATCCTGTAATTGTACTGGGCAGCCCCAAGATCTGAATGTGTGTAAATGTGAAG
The DNA here is from genome assembly GCF_051107435.1 of Chaetodon auriga. Classification (NCBI taxonomy): domain Eukaryota; kingdom Metazoa; phylum Chordata; class Actinopteri; order Chaetodontiformes; family Chaetodontidae; genus Chaetodon; species Chaetodon auriga. The sequence continues at coordinate 4,689,412 of NC_135085.1, read as the reverse complement.
CTGGGCACTACTAGAAACAACAAGTTAAATTGTATTTTTGCTGGTCCAAAGGTTCAAAGGTTACACCACCAATTGATACTTTTGGTTCTTGATGATGCTTTTGGTGCTTGAATACTTCATAGTACTTCACCTTGTCAAAGTTTCTTTGCTTCTTGTCCAGAGCAGCAGCAGCAGCATTAGACCTCTCCACATCCACCATGAGATCTTCAATCTCATTCTGCAGCCTGTGTTTGGTCTTCTCCAGAGAGGAACATTTAGCGTTCACAGCTTCAACAGCTTCCTCAGCCTCCTGCAGACGCTGAGCCAACTTTTTCCTTGAGAAATCAATCATTCAAATAGTTTAATGTCCCTGCAGTTGTGCCGGTTGTATAGATTATATTGAATTTGACTAATATGACTGGCTGCTCGATCATCTAACAGACAAACTTTTTGTTCGTCTTACATTTTAGTAGGAACATAAACACAAACAAAAAGCTGATCTGCTAGACAAAGTGTCTTTAGCAATTACACATCAAATTAATGAATTTGGATCTCAAACTGTCTTACTTTGCCTCCTCCAGTTCCTCAGTTCTCTGGATGGCATCAGTTTCGTACTTAGTTCTCCACTGAGCCACCTCAGAGTTGGCCTTGGACATGCCACGTTGCAGTTCAGCCTTCGCCTCCTGCTCCTCCTCATACTGCTCCCTGAGCAGGTCACAGTCATGGCGGGAAGACTGCACTGCATGGGCCAGGGCACTCTTTGCCTGTCAAAAACAATATATATATGAATAAGTAGCACTGTACGAAATGACAATCCAATGCTGTCACTGTGCACTGAAACTTCATTTCACCTTGGTCTCCTCTTCCAGTTGTCGCTTTAAGTCCTCAATCTGTTGAGTGTAGGACATTTTCCCTCTTGTCAGTTGAGACACAAGAGAATCCTTCTCCTCTAGCTGCCTTGAGAGCTCACCTAGCGTTTTGACAAATTCAGTATTTTACTGTCTGTGTCCCAACAAACCTTATATCATCAGGAAGTTTTTTCAACTTTTTTAGTGAAACTTTGTCCGTATTCTCAAAATAACTACTTCAATTCCATGATTTGAAGGATTTAAACATTTATATATGGAAATTGTCAGCGATCAAATACATCTAATAGATTAGTTTGTATTAAAGCAAATATAACAAGATACCATTTTCTGTTTGAAGTTTTGCTTTTTGCATATTGAAGTCATTGATGCAGCGTTGAGCCTCTTCAAATTTGGTCTTGTATTCGTTCATCTGATCTTCCACAGTCCTGCATGTCTTCTCAAGATTTGTCTAGATGTGAAGTAAAAAAAAAAATTAAACATACCCATTATACCCCAAATCTTGACATATCTGCATAATGTCAACATTAGCAAAGAAATAGTTCGCCAGTTTAGCCAACCTTTGTCTTCACAATATGTTCCATATTGGAAACCACATCATCCAGCTCCAGTCTGAGCTCACTCTTCTCCTTCTCCAGTTTCTGCTTGACTCTCTGCAGGTTGTCAATCTGCTCTCCCAGGTCAGCTACACTGTCAGCTTGTTTCTTCCTGAGTGTGGCAGTGGTGGCTTCATGCTGCAGAGTGGCCTCTTCAAGGTCTCTGCGGAGTTTCAGGAATTCAGCCTCCCTCTTCTTGTTCATCTCAATCTGGGCCGCCGTTGCTCCACCAGCCTCCTCCAGCCTCTCACTGATCTCCTCCAGCTCTCTGGACAAGTCTGCTCTCTGCTTCTCCACCTTGGCTCGGGCAGCTCGCTCTGCCTCAAGCTCTTCCTCCAGCTCCTCAATGCGGGCCTGTAAAGGCAGAATAATTTAATTGCTACTTATTACTGAGTGTTTTACCAGCTTTAAACCATTACACATAATTGGCCGTTACCTGAAGTTCTTTCATTTTCTTTTGAAGCTGAATGGTTATGGCCTGCTCATCTTCTATTTTACTGTTGAGCTGACTGAGTTCAAAGTCTTTCCTGTGGTGAAAATAATAGTTACAATGAGAACCTGTCATCCGTTCTGCTTGTATCTGTACAGCTATTCTATCGTGCATGACATACAGACATTGTGTACATACAGTAGAGTAATGTGTTTACTTTTTGAGATGCTCTTCAAGTTGTTGCTTGTCATTCTCCAGGTCCATTAGGCTCTCCTGGGTTAATTTCAAGTCTCCCTCCAGCTTCCTCTTAGCTCTCTCAAGATCCATCCGAATCTTCTTCTCTTGTTCCAGTGAGCCTTCAAGCTGGACAGTTTCATTACAGAAAGTCAAATTATTTTCCCCAGAATGCAAGGAGCATATGATCTTACCAAAGACATGACACTACAGTGATTGAATTCTTACATCATCCACTTGCTGCTCCAGCTTAGCCTTGGCCTTGGTCAGAGTGTTGACTTTGTCTTCTTCACTCTGCAGATCATCCAGCGTTTGCTGATGAGCTTCCTGTAGGGCTTTCTTTTCCTTGGTCAGCTTGGCAATGATTTCATCCAGAGCAGCCATCTCCTCGACCAGGTTCTTCACCTGTGAAATGAGTAAAAAGTATTGAAAATCCTCTAAGTTTACAGGGTAGAAACATGCTATTCATTCATGCACTCAATATTAACAGAAATATAAATAACTGAGTCATAGTCATACCTTGTTCTCAGTGGCATGCTTTTCTTTCTCCACTTTAGCCAGAGTTAACTCTAAGTCATCAATGTCTTTCTTCAGCTCAGAACACTCATCCTCCAGCTTCCTCTTCTTAGCAGTTAGCTCAGCATTCATCTCCTCCTCGTCCTCCAGTCTCTCAGAAAGCTCTTTAGCTTTTGCTTCCATCTGAATTTTGTGTTTGATCAGCCCCTCACATCTTTCTTCAGCATCTGCAAGATTATCTTGCTCCTAAATTGAAATGGACATTCATTTGATATCATATAATAAGTTGCAATATACATGATTAATGTATATATTATTTATTCATATTCATAAGGTATATACAGTATGGTTACATTTGGACATTAAGATACTAAGAATGTTGTCATTAGTCTTACAGCTTGGACTTGAAGCTGCAGGTCATTCTTCTCTTGGAGAAGAGAAACCATTTTCTCCTCTAGTTCCTTTCTACGAGCTTCAGATTTTGCGTAAGCCTCTTTCAGCTTCAGGAATTCTTCCTTCATGTTGGCCATCTCTTTTTCTGCCTCAGCAGATCTCAACAGAGGTTTGATCTTGAAGAACAGCTTCATCCAGGGCCAATTCTTGACCCCCATGAAAGCACGGATGTTCCACTGGATCACCAATAGTGCATCTCTGTCCGAGATCAACCAAAGTTCTTACTACAGCTTAAGACAAACCAACATTATTATGAAAAACCATAAAAAATTCCAGATTCCGCTTACCTCCTTTCAACAATCTTCTGGAATTCCACCCTTGCTAGCAGACCTCTTGATCTAGCCTGGATTCCAGTGATGATGAGTGACAAACGGTCATCCCTCATCTCTTCCAGCTGCCCAAGAAGACCAGCCTTGAAGAACACCTTTAGGAGCAAGTCACAGCATGTTACTGTCCACCAGGTCTGTTACATATACATGTTTGCACTCTAGGACATTGTAGCTTTAAAGCATGACTGTTAACTTTTGACAGGATAAGTAATACATTGCTCCTCTTTGGAAATGAAAAGCCTCAGTGAACCTAAGATGAATATTGCTGTATAATTGCCATTATTTATGTCAGTTTTACTGACTCTTCTCTACTTGTGCTTCTGCTTTACCACTTTACTGTAATTTGCAATTTCAAAGCACATTCATTACGAATTTCCAATCTATACAAGGTATAACTACCTTTGTGTGTCCAAACTTGTACTGATTATGATCAATATCCAGAGATCCAAGAAGTTTCTCAGCTCCCTTCCTGCTATCAATGAACTGACCATCAGGGATAGCAGCTGGATTCAGGATGCGATATCTGGAAAAGAAATCAATGATAGCCTGGAGAATGATATTTACTTTTCTTTTGTAATTATGAAGTATTTCAACATTTGATATATGAGATAATACCTCTGTTTGAAATCTCCGTAGAGGATCCTGTTGGGGAAGCCCTTTCTGCAGATCCTGATGCCTTCCAGCACACCGTTACAGCGCAGCTGGTGCATCACCAGAGGATTCTCCATGGCCCCAGGAGTCTTGGTCTCATTGGGGATGATGCAGCGTACAAAGTGAGGGTGAGTAGACCTCAAGTTGGTCATCAGCTTGTTCAGGTTCTCCTGTGGAGGTAATTCAAACCCTGTTTAACACCCAGATGATTACTGTGGCACATTTCAATGTAAAATTAAGTCCCAGTCACAGTCTCAGGTTTCCATATGAAGTAGTCATTCACACATATTTATGTGTTTTTACTAACCCTGTGTAAGGCAGAGACAGTTTGGAAGGATGATCCCTTCTTCTTGCTTCCTCCTCCTTTGCCACCCTTTCCTCCTTCAGCTAATAAACCAATGTATGACTCGTTAGATTCCATTAACAGACACAGGAAAAGATGATTCAGTCTTGCTGTTCTCACAATGATAATTTATTCATATATTGACTTTTCTAGCAGAGATTAATGAAGTCCATTCAGTTTATCCTTACCTGAGTCTGCTCCAGCATAATTCATAAAGAGGAAAGATAACAGCTTGAGATTCGACTTCTGGTACAGTCCTACAACAGTCTCATTCAGAGGATCCTTGTTCTTCACCAGCCAGTTGTTGATATTATAATCAACAGTTCCAGCATAGTGCATCAGGGCAAAATGGGCCTCTGGTTTTCCTTTGACAATTCTGGGCTTCTGGAAGTTGTTTGATTTCCCCAGATGGTTGTCATAGAGCTTAGCTTTAAAGGTGGCATCAGAGGCTTTGGGAAACATGCACTCCTCTTCAAGGATGGACATGATACCCATGGGCTGAGGGGACAAAATATGAGTGGTTTGAAAAAAATATCACAGTATTTTCATTCAATCTTTAAATGTCGATGAGCATGTATAAATAGTCTCTCACCTTTTCAATCAGGTCAATACAGGCCTGCAAGTCCATGCCAAAATCAATGAAAGTCCATTCAATGCCCTCTTTCTTGTACTCTTCCTGCTCCAGCACAAACATGTGGTGGTTGAAAAACTGTTGCAGTTTTTCATTTGTGAAGTTGATGCACAGCTGCTCAAAGGTGTTGAACTATAATGTAAAGTGACAAAAGTAAAGTTATTTACATACTCATATGTTTGTTACCTGCATCAAAATGAAAAAGATATAGTTGAACAAATGTATTTGGCAGTAGAGTATAGATTATATAAACATAAATGGAAGGCACTCACATCAAAGATCTCAAATCCAGCGATATCCAGCACACCAATGAAGTACTGGCGGGGTTGCTTTGTGTCCAGGGATTGGTTGATCCTCACCACCATCCACAGAAACATCTTCTCATACACTGACTTAGACAGTGCACCAATAGCATAGTAAACCTAAAAAAAATCCACACTTTAAAAGTTACAGTAAATAACCCTTATTGCGCCCTCAGCGTTTCTTTCCTCATCTGTTGTCCTTTGAGGGACACCTTGCAATAAATTCAATTTTTTACATTTCATTCTTACCTGTTGGACATTTTGTCCCTTGGTGACCCACTCATTTCCTACTTTGACTCTCGGGTGACAGAGACCTTTGATGAGGTCAGCAGAGTTCAGGCCCATCAGATAAGCTACTTTGTCAGCATCTGAGAAAATACATAGAGAAATGTAAAATCTCTCAATAAGTGTTATATCTCAATAAAAGCCTTAAATCCTGATATGTTTTATATCTGGTTTATCGTGCTTCAGGGCTTCAGAGAGCCTCTCTTACCCTCAGTGCCATCGGCCTCTGCCTGCTCCTCTCGCTGCTTCTGCTTAAACTTCATGTTGCCATGATGCATGATGGCACCAGTCAGCTTGTAAATGCCATTCTTCTCCTCTTGAGTGAAGCCCAGCACATCAAAGGCATCCTGAAAAAGAAGATGGGTATTATATTTGATCTGTCATTGGATTTTTGTATTATATCAGCCTATAGAGTGATCTGATCCAAGAGAGATCTGTAGGATAAGATCTTGCATGCTCTCTTAGCCAGGAACCCCCATTAATCCATGGCTGACATCAGATATCTAATTCAGTCCCTTCAAATAATTTTCGCTCTCAGCTAGGGACACTGATACTGGGTTACAAGTGACATCAAGTTCCATAACCCTATTCCAACAGCTAGAAAGAAAATAGTTTGAGAGAAGCAAGAACAAAAGACATAGATTTTCTGGCATTTTCAATTAATTAAGAATTATTTTTCAGTGAATCCTGCACAGTCTAAAGCTAGAATAGCAAAATCTATAAATTGGACAAATGCCACATGTTAACAGCTTTTACTTTACTTTTTTGTGTGATTGACATTATGGTGCATCCCTACTCACATCAGTGGCCATCAGCTCTTCAGCATCATTGATGGAGGCTACAGTCGTCTCTCCTTGGGAGATGAAGGCGTAGTCATAGGGGTTGTTGGTGATGAGCAACATCTCTGAAAAGCAAATCAGAAGTGTCAGCTTTTGTATGCTAAGGACATAACAACATTACAATTACTAGTTGTTTTTATTTACCAAGCAGCTCAGGTTTCTTCTGAGACAGAATCTGATAGAAGATGTGGTAATCCCTCTCAGCCTTAAGCTGGAAGGTGACACGGGACTTTTCCAGCAGATCTGTAAAGACATTTGCATTATGTAGGTGGGAAGGTGATCAGTATGAGCGGAACAATAGAATGAATGAATGACAGAGAAGAGACTGCTTACATGTCTCGATATCAGCTGAGGCCAGCTTTCCACTGGCGGCAAAGTGAATTCGGATGAATTTGCCCTAGAACGTATGACAAAATGACATTACAATAGATCGACACAAAGTGCTATTTCATGACAGACAGAAACTTACAAATCTGGAGGAGTTGTCATTCCTGATGGTCTTGGCATTACCAAAGGCCTCTAAAGCTGGGTTAGCCTGGATGATTTGATCCTCCAGAGTACCCTAAAAACACACAGGAGTGTAACATTCATTCACACAGATAAACACTCAAGAAAAGGATGCAATGTTCCATTACAGGGTCTATTTTGTAATTTTGGCATTATAACCTTTTTATCAGAGCCTGCGTCCTTCTTCCCGCCTCCAGCTGCAATGCTGGCAAAGTATTGGATGACTCTCTTCGTGTTAACAGTTTTCCCAGCACCAGATTCTCCACTGAAGACACAAATTGACTTGATAAAGTGACAAATGAGCAACTTGCAATACATCACCTGTCACCTAGTCAGATTTTTGATTGATCAATGTAAGCTACTTAGCTAGCACTATGACTGTTATTATCCATAGTCGCTATAATAACTTTTTCTATAATAATATAATAAGAAGAACTAGTTTTTACATACATGGTTCCATATTGGTCTATTGCAGCTAATAAAAGGTAGCAAATTATTACAGTGTTCAAAGCATCAGTGGCTTGTGACTGAATCATTTCCCATTAAAGTGTTGTTGAGTTTTTTAGTTTCCTGCCATTAAATCCATGATTTAATGTTAATGTTCATATTCATGGGTTCTAGTCCAATATGATGTTCATTGCTAACATTCCACTTAAAATAATAACGTATATGACTGATATTCACTGGAGCACATCAGCAAAAGCTCACAAATCAGGTAATATTTTGTGGAAGGCTGCTGAACACCACTTACTAAAATTCTCACAGCATGATATAATTTTGAGTTGCAGTATAGCAAAGTCAAATAAACGCAACTTACGTGATGAGAATTGACTGATTTTCTCTGTCTGGAAAAGAGAAGAAAGTAAGTATTCCAGGACTCCTGAGTGAATTTCCTCTTTACCTTTTTGTGATCACATGATAACCAAAGGTAAATTACCAGTTAGCATGTACTGGTAGGCATTGTCAGAGATGGAGAAGATATGAGGAGGAGCTTCAGTCCTCTTCTTTCCTCTATAGGCAACAACCACTTCTTGGTTGTAGACTGGCAGCCACTTGTAGGGGTTGACAGTCACACAGAACAGCCCCGAGTACGTCTATGAGAAGAGGAAACAAACTAAGATAACATGATTTCAGCTACTGATATGAGAATAAAGTATGGAATTGTAGGTTAGGAGTGCAGTCTTTGCCTCATAATGTTTTTCAAAGCTTTCAACTCACATAGATCATCCAGGCTGCGTAACGCTCTTTGAGGTTAAACAGCACAGCGGGCTCATGGAGGAAGGTGAACATCGCCATGTCTTCAATTTTATCAAACTTTGGTGGGTTCTGAGGGTGTACATCACACTCCTTCACTGTGACAGTCTGGAAATGGAGAAAGTCAGCATTAATTACAGCTCATTTCAAAGTGCTTTTTGTGTGGATACTGGAGAGGGTGGGGCACAGGATCATCATGTCTCTGTACATCAGAGTCTCTGACTTCTGTTGTGTCTCTGCTATGAATGACTAAACAACAAATGGACCTGAATCATCTCTTGTATATGTGTCTTGGTTAGGAAACCTGTTGCATCCAGGGCAGCTGTGCCTGCCTGCTCACTGACCTTTCCTTTCTCAGACTGAGCAGTGACTTTGTCCCCCTCGCGGCTGGTGATGGAAGCCTTCACATACTCCTCCTCAGGGTCAGGAACGAAGCACTCCTTCTTCATGTCGAAAGGACGGGTCTGGGCCTCCAGACGCTCCCTATCTGACTTCCTCAGGTACGGAGCTGCTGCCCCAAACTCTTTCATGGCAGCGTCACCCATTATTCACTGAGTCTACAGGCAAAAAAATCCCAGCTGAAATGCAACTATGTTACATATTTATCTAAAGGCAACGGATAAAAGAGCACATATGTCAATATAGAGCGATTTTTTGTGCTAGTTTGTCATATTGGTGCTATATTTTCTTTCTTTCTCCATGTCAAAAAAATGTTTTTAAATCAAACACATTTGCATTTTTCAGATGCTCTTACCTTACCAATCCCTGCTGAGGAGACTGAGGTGTAATGGTCCTGAGGAAAGAAAGAATGGTGCTGATGTGATGAGTCTGCAGTCCACACCAGCACAGGTAATGCTTTGGTACTGAATTGTAGTCGTTGATTTGTAAGCCAGTGTCCCTGTACCTTACCTTGAGATAGAATGGTGACCTATTGGGGGTTTCACCATGAGGTCTCTTTATAAACAAAGCCTCTCAGCCAAATATGGAGGAGCGTTTCAGGGTCCTGGAATGTTATTGTGTCTGAGTTGGTTGCGGGTACTTGAAGGGAGGGGGTTAATGAGTGGCACAGAGCAATATAGAAATCAGCGGGTCAGAGTCTTATCAGTGATGGCGTCTCCTGACAAGGCCATATTAGGAGCTCCATGCAGTGTGGTGATTAATCATAGGTATCCTCAAGCAGCTAGGGGACCACAACTCAATCTTTAAATAGACACGGGGAGGAATTCCTTTCTCTTTATCCCTTAGTGTGCTTCTGTTACAGAAACAATACATGTGATACGAACAGAAGCATCCTCACTTAAGACAGGTAAGACTGACCCTGGTCAAAAACATTTTCAATGTGTTTTAAATGGTTTATGATTTAAATAGATGTAAATCTAGTGTTATGCTCGACTTTGTCAAAATCTTTTCTTTTTTCTTTAAACTTAAAGCCGACAGTCAGGTATGGTTTACAATAACTGATGTAGTAGAGAATGACATTGTGGACATACAGCTGTGCAAATATCAATATTACCAATATGAATATCTGTTATCTATACATTTTTTGTATAGATATGTTAGTATAGATATGTAATTCCATAAATTTCCTAATTGGTCCTATCAGCCTGTTACTGTTTACCATGATGGTCAAGCAAATTCTAAAATGATGATGATTAAATAAAAATTAAAGCAAGCAAAAACTAGAATAGCACATGCATATTTTTTCTTTGCTTTGCATAATTGCAAATAATTAAATCATCACATTACATTCTAATATTCTAATTCTGTATATTTTTGCATTTACAAAAGATTCAACATTACATAATAAATGAGTTAGAGATTAAGAAAGAAATGCATCTTGGAACATCAGCAAAAACAAAAAAGCAAATGAAATCAAAAGGAAATATGAATATGTAAATGCAAACTTCTGGCATTGTAGTCTAAACACAAAGGAAGAAACCGGGGAGATCTCTGTGGAGATATTTTTTCGAGAGGTATGTCATGTGTGGGTCTCAATTACCCAGAGGGCTTATGTGGAGTCGCATTGAGGCATTGGTGACATATTGAGTTTAGTTATCATAGAATGGACTTTGCGGTAACATAAACAGCCGTCAGATACCGAGTGGGTCGGTCTAAATAAAGAACATTCATCTGTGCGATTAACAAGGCGACAAGTGTGAGGCACACGGGCAGAGGTCTGCCACAGGTGACGTGCTTGAGATTCACTGAAAGGCAGAACTGATGACACACAATAGAAGACTGTGCCGGCATGACGTGCGTCAATGTGATGCCAAGGTCACTGTAGAAGCCTTCTCCCATCATCAGACAGCAGCTTGCGAAAGCTGGCCCCTCAGTTACAGTCCTGTTGACACGGCATTGTGTCTTTGGGGACAAAGATAACTGTGTGAAATTCCTGCTGAGAACCCTGCACTGATTGAGGAGAGCAGCCACACAGGCTTTCAGGATCCTGCCTTTGCCTGCATCTGGGATCAGTTGAAGCAGATGAAGAGCCTTACACTGAGCTCTATCTCACATAAATATACTGAGAGTGACAGGTACATCCCGCAGCCCATCAAATTTTAATGTACCATTTAAAATGCCGTTCCTGCATGGAGTCTAAGTTGAGCTGCTTCGGCTCTATAGGACCTATATTTTACCTCCCCTCACTCACTCTGCCCCTACCAACTGCTCAACTTTTGGTGCTGTTCATCGAACTTGCTGATTTGTACTCCAAAACACTACTGTTTATTTAAATGTTATTGACTTAACCCACTATTTTCCATCCATCCATTTTCTATACCGACTATCCCTTTCGGGGTTGCGGGGGGTCTGGAGCCTATCCCAGTTGTCAACGGGCGAGAGGCGGGGTACACCCTGAACCGGTCGCCAGTCGATCGCAGGGCAACATATAGAGACAGACAACCATTCACACTCACACTCACACCTAAGGACAATTTTTAGAGTTACCAATTAACCTAATGAGCATTTATAACAGTTTATAATTTATGACTTCTAAAACTTAACTAAGTGATACAACATGCATTATAGACAGTATAATGTATGTGTAGCAGCTATGATGCAGAGCCTATCACGGACACCACTAATCACAGCCCCTTCAAAGGTTAAGAGATAAAAGGGGGGTCAAGAGCTGCTGACAAGTGCTGAGATTATTTCCATTCTGATAACTTCCCCTGCCCTGTTAGTGACAGCTGGCGTCAAGGTGCCAAATGGAAGTGAGAGATTCCATGACCCTGCTAAAGACCGAGTGAAGATAACACTGACCTTACAGGTCAAACATCTGTTCATTAATGGAGACATGATTTAAATGCTTTGTTTATGTCATAACAAATAAACATTTAACGAAATACAACCTGGGGAAGGATATGTAGATGGAGCATTCAGCTACATGCATGTCAATGGGCTTTGGTCCCAGAGGGCACAGAACAGGCACCTACTCAGCATACCAGCAGCCAGCCTGCCTGATTTTACCATTTATAGCTATTTTATTGTTTTGTTTTGTTTCTTCTGCTTTACTCTGCAATTTACTATAAAGTGCTGGATAAATAAAGTTTATTATTATAATTATTATTGTTTTAATTGCTAAGTTGCCGATACAGTGTGTTGGTTTCATGTTTTGTACATCAAATCACACTAACTTGATGTTAGTACAACTGAAAAATTAAAGTACATTTTCAAAGTATGCATCTAGTTCTTGCAAATAAGGATTTTATTTGATCCCAATTAAATCTGTAAGCTGTACGTTTTCTCTATTAAACTGTGTCTCGTCTTTGGTGCTAAGTGGTCATCACTGCTTTAAATCAAATATGACCTTGAGGAATGACATCATCTGCCCAAGGATTTTCTGTTGAGGTCTGAGTTTCTGTATGTGGTTCCCTTCTTTGTGGTAACTTTTGCTCTTCATGGCAAGTAACCAGTTTTACTTTTTCCATACAGCCAATTTTGCTGGTGCTGGAAGGGCACATTTATATTTTCCCTGGAGAGACCTGGGTCAGAACTGCATGTCTAAAACCTTTTATACACTGGCTAACAAAATCACCACTGTGTTAGACCAGTCAGTGATAGTAGTGAGCAGTCTTGTGTATAAGTCCTATGTGACAGTGGCAAAGATGGCTGCTTTTAACTCCCACGATTAGACCATAGGCATCATATACTGTGATAAAGGTGGTCTAATAATAGAGGCAGTGAATTGCTCCATCTTTGGTCGGGTCCTCTTATTCATTCGAGCATGTGCTCAGATGTCCTGTTAATCATGCTGATAATCCTCAACACATTCTGTGCTGTATGTGATGTACCTCTTTAACCAGAGGTGTGAATGTTCTTTCATTAGCTAATAGATACCTGCTCGTCCACTCAGGAGTTAAGGACATGACATGTAATAAGAGAGGAGACAGGACTCCCTGAATTTCACACAAGGGGAGTCTGGGGCCTCCCTCTCAGCCCCAAATCATTATTTCTAGCCGCAGCAACAGTGGCTGAGACCTGACAACAGCACAGAGGCAAAGTTCAGACAGTCAGGTGAGGATAGCACGCTTAGTTCAACTTAGAAAAGTGGATGGAAATTTCTCTTCATGTCTCTATAGCACTGCAAACTACTTTAAGATACTACTTAACACCCCAAGGCTAGAAAACAGCTATTCTTTGATTTGCAACGCTGATAGTCCTTCAACATTTTTTTTCCATTAAGACATTATGAGAATGTCTGAAGGGGCTTCATGTAAACAACTCAGTTTAACATGCCTAATTATCTGTAACTGTAGGATAGGCTTATCAGTGTAACTTGTTGTATTTCTGTTGATTTTTTGCTGCATATGAACTAGATATTTGTTTATTTATTCTTTGAAATCCTCCCTAGCCGTTTGGAGGAACAGGCAGACTTGAACAGGGATTTACTGAGCAGCTGTGAGTGATCATGCATGGTATTACAGTAGGCCTGAGTATGAGCTTTGGTTTATTGTTGACCTTGAGGCCCAGGCTCTTGGGCTTTCTTTAACTCTATTTTAAGAACAAGAGATTTGTTTTATCTCGTTCTATTTTAGAAATCACCTCACCTCAGCTTTCCAGTTTTTAGCCCTCTGCCACCACACTGTACTGGCCCACAGAGTTGTCCTGCTTAGGTCTAACTCTGCTCTTCCTCTTTCCTCATTGCCAAGCCGATGCCTGCCTTTCATCAGAACGTTTTAGTCAATATCATTCCTCTTATCCTTGTCAAAAAGTAAGCTGACACTGACAGTTTCTGATTTAGTTTACAAAAATTCATTTTGGCAATTTTGTCATTTACATTAGATTAGATTACATTGACTTTATTGTCTACCTTAGTGGAAACTTGTCTTTGGCTTCTCCAATACGTTAAATTAGAAATGAAAAACAAATTATAATACACTTCACACCATACAATGACAACTAAATCCTTTAGTTTTCTTTTTTTCCCCTGGTGCAGTTATTTTTCGTTCAGTGCTTGTATGGAAAATGGAATAAAAGATTTCTATTCTCCAGCTCGCCCTCGAGCCCTGGAATCGGCAGCCGGATGGAGGCAACTTGAACTTTGAATTTAAGGGGGGTGAGGCATCCACAGATATCTGTCTGGGCGTAACTACTGCCCTGTTAAATACCTCACAGAGTTGTTGTTGTTGTTGTGGCTTACCAACTACCTTCCCTGCGACAATTGTGAAAAGCTTGTTTTTGTGCTTCACACTCAAATTGCTATACCAGGCAGCTATGTTAAACTGTAAAATACTTTCAACAAGGCTTCTGTATGCCATTTCCAGTATGTGTGGACTCACACAAAGTCCGACCAAGGCCATGTCATCAGCATATTTAAATAGCTGCATATTGCTACTACTCACAGTCATTTGTATAAATTACATTACATTGTAAATTACTTTGTAAGTTTTAATTCTATGTATATACGTACCTGTATATTTATGTATACTTGTGTATTTCACCACGTTGTAATGTTTATAGTTCAAAATACAAGCACTATAACTTCTTTGTTGCTAGTGACTAGTCAATATGATATACTGAAGTTACATTAAAAACAATACTTCCTGTTCAGGGTTCCATGAACCCACTCATTTAAAATACAATAAATACAATACAATACAATGTTGTGCAACAGCTTGATCAGATTTTATTAAGCACTACAGGTTGTGAATAGTGATAGTTGAGGGGATCTATGGGACACAGCAGGCAAAAGGATTTCAGCAGACTCCAAAGCTTCACTCCTCATCAAACCCTTTCTGTTGCAGCCGATGAAGTTGAAATGAAAGAAAAAGAGAAACAGCTTTTAGGTCTTCAGATTAGTATTGCTTTAGTGCCACAAAGCAATGTATTCATGAGCAGACTAATATAAACTGCAGCACTGCTATTGGCCTAACTTGTACTAATACACCTAGAGCAGAGCAGCATACAAGCTAAACACAACCAAGAGAGGGCAGCACGTGTTAGAGTCAGATGCTGTAAACCTGCTACAGAGTGCATGCTTCAAACCTTGGAGCCAGCGTCACGGCTCTTGACGCGCAGCTTGTTGACCTGAGACTCAGCGATGTCAGCTCGCTCCTCAGCCTCATCCAGCTCATGCTGCAGCTTGCGGAACTTGCCAAGATGAACATTAGCTTGTTCCTCCTGTTTAGGTGAAATAAAATTTTGTTACACAGTGACAGAGGAAGAAGCCAAATAAAGACATCACTTCATACTTTTGCACTCTTACAGCTTCCTCAGCACTTCTCTTGTAGGCTTTAACTTTCAGCTGCAGCTTATCTACCAGATCTTGGAGTCGAGCAATGTTCTTGCGGTCCTCCTCAGTCTGTGGAAATAGAGATAAGGTTACGAGTTTGATTGCCTTTCAGAGAACCACACATGCAGATTAATGAACTTTGCTACATTCAACAAACCTGATAGGTAAGTTCCTTGATACGTCTCTCATATTTACGGACGCCCTTCACAGCGTCACTGCTTTTCTTCTGCTCCATCTCCACCTCATTCTCCAGCTCCCTCACCTGGTCAGGGACAATATTTTTTAGATAACAATCTTTCCAAATAACTTATTCAGCATCACTGCTGACCAAAAATTACACAAATCATAAATGCAAAGGAAATGCTCACCCTGGCCTCGAGCTTCTGCACCTGCTTCTTGCCTCCCTTCATGGCGATCTGTTCAGCTTCATCCAGACGGTGCTGCAGATCTTTGATGGTTTGCTCCATGTTCTTCTTCATACGCTCCAGGTGAGCGCTGGTGTCCTGCTCTTTCTTCAGCTCCTCTGCCATCATGGCAGCATCAGTAATGGCCTTCTTGGCCTTTTCCTCTGCGTTTCTGCACTCCTGCACTGCTTCCTCCACTTCAGTCTGAAGCTGGGATGTGTCAGCCTCCAGCTTCTTTTTGTGATTTATCAGGCTGGTGTTCTTTTATTATAAAGTTAAGACAAGTACATCATACAGTGTAGTATAGAGCAACATTTTAATAGCTAGAAAAGAATAGAATATAGTATCTGCTTGTGTGTATCTCACCTGTGAGTGCAGCAGCTGCACCCTCTCACTAACATCCAGCAGCTCTTGCTCAGCAAGTTTGCGACTTCTCTCAGTTTGCTCCAGAGCAGCTCTGAGCTCCTCCACTTCAGCCTGAAGCAGGTTGTTACGTCTCTCAACAATGGCAATGTTCTCTTTAAGATCATCATTGGCTCGCAGAGAGTCATCAAGCTGGAGCTGAGCATCCTGGGGAAAAAAAACATCTCTGGTTTCAAAGATACCATAGATGCGAGCAAAAATTGAAAGGTAAAGTCCTCTTTTTTACCTTCAAATGTGCATGAACAGATTTAAGTTGTTTCTGGGCCTCAGCTGCCTGCCTGTTGGCCTGGCTAAGCTGGATCTCCATCTCATTGAGGTCTCCCTCCATCTTCTTCTTCAGACGCAGGGCCTCATTCCTGCTGCGAGTCTCAGCCTCAAGAGAGCTCTGCAGGGTGTCAATCATCCTCTGCAGGTTCCTCTTGCACTGCTCCATCTCTTCATCTTTCTCAGCAAGTTTACGCTCCATATCTGCCTTAATCTGAGTAAACTCAAGCTGGGCTCTCAGAATCTTACCCTCTTCATGCTCAAGAGAACCCTAAGATAGACGGCAGGATTTTTGAAACCATTTACAGTACATTTCCAACTATTTTTCCCATATGCGAGAAACTGAAGATTTAAAGTTTTACCTCTGCTTCTTCAAGGGCGGACTGAATCTCGCTCTTTTCCTGCTCCAGCTGTTTACGGACCTTCTCCAACTCATGAATGGTTTTTCCTCCCTCGCCAAGTTGCTCAGTGAGGTCAGAAATCTCCTCTGTGTATGAAAGTAGTTGTATTTAATGGGCTTTTTGGCACCTTCAGTGTAAGCGTATTTCCTGCTAAAACATTCACTGATGTATTACCCTGAAGATTCTTGTTCTCTCGCTTCAAGGTCTCCAGGTGGTCTAGAGATTCTTCGTAGGAGTTTTTCAATTTGAAGAGCTCGGTGCTCAAAGACCTGGCTTCCTTCTGAGAGCTCTCCAACTCACACTGACACTCCTCATATTTCTGTTTCCACTCAGACAGGATCTAGACATTGAGACACAAGTTGTACAATTTTACATTTAAACCATCACATTGTACAGTTAGAGTTTGGAAATGTGCATTATTTGAGGACACTGTATTTGCACTATAAGGAAACTTTGAAACCCCAGGTTTTACATAAAAATGCTGTTTCAATTATTTATTATTTTTAGCCGCATGATGCTAAGCAAGTAGTTATTGATGTCATTGACAGCATTCCCAACGTATCTTTCACATGAGGTAAGAAAATACCTTGAAACATATAAAACAGGATTCAATTAATTCTAATGTGTGTAGGTGTTTTATGATTTCAAGATACTGATATACTTTGTCAAAGTTTCTTTGCTTCTTGTCCAGAGCAGCAGCAGCAGCATTAGACCTCTCCACATCCACCATGAGATCTTCAATCTCATTCTGCAGCCTGTGTTTGGTCTTCTCCAGAGAGGAACATTTAGCGTTCACAGCTTCAACAGCTTCCTCAGCCTCCTGCAGACGCTGAGCCAACTTCTTTCTGAAGATCAAAAACAAGTATCCATTGGTGCTTAACTGCTCTTTTTTATTATTATTATTTATTTATTTTCAGGCACAGGAATTTAAGGTGGTAGAGATGGGAACCTGCCATCTCCACCTGCCCTCAGACTTTTCTGCCAATCCTGGTCAACTGACTTCCACATCAACCTGCTCATCTATTCACATTCCCAAATCACCCTGAGCTGTGGACACATGTGACTCTCATTATTTCATCAGTCCTTCAGTGTCTCACCAGCCAGCTATACCTGTGCCTGTTCCCTCCTTCTGGATTTCTGCCTGTTTTATGCTACCTGTGTTCTGATCTACTGCCTTTTTATGACCTGCTGGCCTCACCCCTCTGGATTTGTGGTAGATCCTATGCAGTTATCCCAAGTGGCCATT
Source organism: Chaetodon auriga (assembly GCF_051107435.1). Taxonomy (NCBI): domain Eukaryota; kingdom Metazoa; phylum Chordata; class Actinopteri; order Chaetodontiformes; family Chaetodontidae; genus Chaetodon; species Chaetodon auriga. The sequence continues at coordinate 4,671,726 of NC_135085.1, read as the reverse complement.
CGAAGGAGCTACTTTCTTTATTTCCTTTCAGATAGACAAGCATTTTAAGTGATTCATGTAAAAATAATGTATTGGATATACGTTGTTTTACACAAATCATCTCCACTCATTTCTCACCACATTAGTCAGAAACACACCCAGGGCCTGTAATACAAAGCAAGTGTAACACACCCAAAATATACCCACATTTTCCTCAAGTGTACTTCTCATGAACTCTTAATCATACCACATTAAATGTGGTATGATTAGATTCATGTTCTTGTATATACTGGACTCACTTGGCCTCCTCCAGTTCCTCGGTTCTCTGGATGGCATCAGTTTCGTACTTAGTTCTCCACTGAGCCACCTCAGAGTTGGCCTTGGACATGCTGCGCTGCAGTTCAGCCTTCGCCTCCTGCTCCTCCTCATACTGCTCCCTGAGCAGGTCACAGTCATGGCGAGCAGACTGCACTGCGTGGGCTAATGCATTCTTGGCCTGGATTGATATTGATAATATGACTATAATATTCTCTTGGACATCAGCAACTATGTTTGGGATGTAAAGATAAAATAGTCCATTTTGCCATCTTCATACCTTTATTTCCTCTTCTAGTTGTCTTTTTAGATCCTCAAGTTGTTGATTGTAGGAATTCTTTCCTCTGGTCAGTTGAGAAACAAGTGATTCTTTTTCCTCCATCTGTCTTGAGAGCTCATCTAGAGAAGTCAGGTTAGATTATGTTTTAGAATTGCATTGTTCTACATTGAAGAAGTTTATTAATTCAGGGGAAACAAGTATAACACTGACCGTTCTCAGCTTGAAGCTTAGCTTTCTGGGTGGTGAAGTCGTGGAGGGATCTCTGATATTCATCACACTTGGTTCTGTATTCATTCATTTGATCCTCCAAAGTTCTGCAGGTCTTCTCCAACGTAGTCTTCAAAGAAATATACAACGATTCACATGTATTATTTATTCGCTGCTCTAATACTATGGGTAATATTAACAGCTAGGGACTAAATATGTTCCCCTGTCTTGGCATTTATTCACTATTTTGCACTCACAATTCCAGCTCAGAGTAACAGACGATTTTATGTTAAATTTTGCTCATCTCATCCACCTACCCTAATAAGAACAGTAAGTTGGAGGTGTTTGTGGGTATGTTTCAGGTACTAATCTGTCATCATTCAAATAACTACCACTTTGGCAGCTATTTCCACCAGTTGTGGAGATTTGCCTTGAGCATCTTCATGCTTACATACCTTAGATTTAACTACTTGTTCCATACTGGCAACCACATCATCCAGCTCCAGTCTGAGCTCACTCTTCTCCTTCTCCAGTTTCTGCTTGACTCTCTGCAGGTTGTCAATCTGCTCTCCCAGGTCAGCTACACTGTCAGCTTGTTTCTTCCTGAGTGTGGCAGTGGTGGCTTCATGCTGCAGAGTGGACTCTTCAAGGTCTCTGCGGAGTTTCAGGAATTCAGCCTCCCTCTTCTTGTTCATCTCAATCTGGGCAGCCGTTGCTCCACCAGCCTCCTCCAGCCTCTCACTGATCTCCTCCAGCTCTCTGGACAAGTCTGCTCTCTGCTTCTCCACCTTGGCTCGGGCAGCTCGCTCTGCTTCAAGCTCTTCCTCCAGCTCCTCTACACGAGCCTAGTTTTCAGAACATGTTTAACTGTAACAGCACTTTGGGAAAATGTTGACATTTAAGTAAGACCCACTAGTGCACATTTTTACCTGCAGCTCTTTCAGTTTCTTCTGGAGTTGAATGATTATCGCCTGTTCATCTTCAATTTTGCCGTTCAGCTGGCTGATCTCAAAGTCTTTCCTGCATGGTTTTGTTTAATCAGAATTGGCTAATTAAAACTGTGTACATATTATTACACGATCATACTGAATTAACAATACCATGATGAATATGTACTTTTTCAGGCGCTCCTCCAGCTGTTGCTTGTCATTTTCTAAATCCATCACGGTCTCCTGGGTCAACTTTAAGTCTCCCTCCAGCTTTCTCTTAGCTCTCTCAAGGTCCATTCGAACCTTCTTCTCTTGCTCAAGAGATCCTTCAAGCTTAATGCAAATAAATGTGATTCCAGCATTTGTGAAATGTTTAATTATTCATACTTAAAATGTCATCTAATTAGTAACATTTTAATATGGATTCTTACATCATCCACTTGCTGCTCCAGCTTAGCCTTGGCCTTGGTCAGAGTGTTGACTTTGTCTTCTTCACTCTGCAGATCATCCAGTGTTTGCTGATGAGCTTCCTGTAGGGCTTTCTTTTCCTTGGTCAGCTTGGCAATGATTTCATCCAGAGCAGCCATCTCCTCAGTCAGGTTCTTTACCTGTGAAATATGAAAATATGAATTACTAAATGCTTCATAAAGTTGTCTGTGTTGAAGCAAAAGGTTACGTCAATAGTCATACCTTGTTCTCAGTGGCATGCTTTTCTTTCTCCACTTTAGCCAGAGTTAACTCTAAGTCATCAATGTCTTTCTTCAGCTCAGAACACTCATCCTCCAGCTTCCTCTTCTTAGCAGTAAGCTCAGCATTCATCTCCTCTTCATCCTCCAGCCTTTCTGTCAGCTCTTTGGCTTTTGCCTCCAGTTGAATTTTGTTTTTGATCAGCCCCTCACATCTTTCCTCTGCATCGCAGAGATTGTCTTGCTCCTGCAAAACATTTAACCTCATGAGCAAATACCTTAATGAGATGTTCAATGGAAAATATCAGTATAGTGCCATTCTCACCGCTTGAACTTGGAGCTGCAGGTCATTCTTCTCTTGGAGAAGAGTTACCATTTTCTCCTCTAGTTCCTTTCTACGAGCTTCAGATTTTGCGTAAGCCTCTTTCAGCTTCAGGAATTCTTCTTTCATGTTGGCCATCTCTTTTTCTGCCTCAGCAGATCTCAACAGAGGTTTAATCTTGAAGAACAGCTTCATCCAGGGCCAATTTTTGACCCCCATGAATGAACGGACATTCCATTGGATCACTAATAATGCATCCCTAAAATATTTTAAAAGAAAATAAATGGCTTTCATTAAATATACAAATTACAAACCAGTTATCTTTAGTGACCAATATCAGCCGGATACAAAAGATACCTGCGCTCCACCATCTTTTGATACTCAATGCGAGACAAAAGACCACGAGATCTGGCTTGAATAGCAGTGATGATTTTGGAGAGACGCTCGTCTCTCATCTCCTCAAGCAGACCCAACAGTCCAGCCTTGAAGAACACCTAACACCAGTGGGTATTTAATATATTACATTTTTCCCAATCTTTTTCATCTCCTTCTAGAATGTTTCACTTTTCCCAATATCAGAATAACTTCAGATGATACCTTGGTGTGTCCAAACTTGTACTGGTTGTGATCAATATCTAGAGACCCAAGAAGTTTCTCAGCTCCCTTCCTGCTATCAATGAACTGACCATCAGGGATAGCAGCTGGATTCAGGATGCGATATCTGGAAAAGAAATCAATGATACCCTGGAGAATGATATTCACTTTTTCTTTTGTAATTCTGAAGCATTTTAACATTTGATATATGAGATAATACCTCTGTTTGAAATCTCCGTAGAGGATCCTGTTGGGGAAGCCCTTTCTGCAGATCCTGATGCCTTCCAGCACACCGTTACAGCGCAGCTGGTGCATCACCAGAGGATTCTCCATGGCCCCAGGAGTCTTGGTCTCATTGGGGATGATGCAGCGTACAAAGTGAGGGTGAGTAGACCTCAAGTTGGTCATCAGCTTGTTCAGGTTCTCCTGTGGAGGTAATTCAAACCCTGTTTAACACCCTGTTTAACACCCAGATGATTACTGTGGCACATTTAATGTAAAATAGTAATGTAATGGTCATCAGCTTGTTCAGGTTTTCCTTTCAATAGAGTGAATCATACATTTATAAATCCTTCCCGCTAAAGTATTCAGCAGCATATGAAATACCATATTTTAGGGTAAAAACAAGATACAGTCATAGACAGTACCCTATGAAGAGCAGACACAGTCTGAAATGATGATCCCTTTTTCTTCTTCTCTTTTTTGCCTTCAACAGCTTCGGCCATAGCTGTACAAACATGTTTAAACTTAGAGCCAGACAAAAAAAAAAAACCTTTGTCATCTGAAGTTGAAAAGATTCATGCCAGGGTACCTGAATCTGCTCCAGCATAATTTGCAAAGAGCAAAGATAACAGCTTGAGAGTCGACTTCTGGTACAGTCCTACAACAGTCTCATTCAGAGGATCCTTGTTCTTCACCAGCCAGTTGTTGATATTATAATCAACAGTTCCAGCATAGTGCATCAGGGCAAAATGGGCCTCTGGTTTTCCTTTGACAATTCTGGGCTTCTGGAAGTTGGCAGATTTCCCCAGATGGTTGTCATAGAGCTTAGCTTTAAAGGTGGCATCAGAGGCTTTGGGAAACATGCACTCCTCTTCAAGGATGGACATGATACCCATGGGCTGAGGGGACAAAATAGAAGTAGTTCACAGATCGTACTTTTTAATTGATTTGTATTCATGAACATGTACTGTAAATAATCACCTTTTCAATCAGGTCAATACAGGCCTGCAAGTCCATGCCAAAATCAATGAAAGTCCATTCAATGCCCTCTTTCTTGTACTCTTCCTGCTCCAGCACAAACATGTGGTGGTTGAAAAACTGTTGCAGTTTTTCATTTGTGAAGTTGATGCACAGCTGCTCAAAGGTGTTGAACTGCAATGAGGAAAATAGTGAGATTGTCCATTCATTTTATATTGAAAGGGTTGGTTTGTTGTGTGCTAATAACCTCACTTACATCAAAGATCTCAAATCCAGCAATGTCCAGTACGCCAATGAAGTATTGGCGTGGTTGCCTGGTCTCCAGTGACTGGTTGATTCTTACTACCATCCACAGGAACATCTTTTCATAAACAGCCTTGGATAGAGCTCCAACGGCATAGTTCACCTGTCAAACAGGCAATATATTTTTTACTACAAATCAAGAAAAACTTAATTTTTCAGCCTATGCAGAAGTAGCCATATAGAAAACATAATGTGTTAATGTATTAGATATAGAATCTTATAACAAATATTTAAGTTGATTTTTTTTTTGTTTCTTACCTGAGCGATATTTTGTCCCTTGGTGACCCACTCATTTCCTACTTTGACTCTTGGGTGACAGAGACCTTTGATGAGGTCAGCAGAGTTCAGGCCCATCAGATAAGCTACTTTGTCAGCATCTGAAGAAGGAAAGTGAAAGCTGTAAAACTGCCTATTTAGGCCAGTGTTGCTCTTTGTTGGTTCTGACAACAAAACTTCTCTAACCTTCAGTGCCGTCAGCCTCTGCCTGCTCCTCTCGTTGTTTCTGCTTGAACTTCATGTTGCCATGATGCATGATGGCACCAGTCAGCTTGTACACAGAGTTCTTTTCCTCTTGAGTAAAGCCCAACACATCAAAGGCACTCTATGGAAGATCACATGATAACTTTGTGGCTGTTCACACATCCAGTGTAGATATAGGACTGCAGCACTAATCACTTTTGCCATCTTAGGCACCATTGTTGTATTAAAACAGTTTAAACAGAACATGCTGCAGGCAAAAGCTCTCTTTTTTTTCCCCACAAGAAATTAACAACTTCCTTGTGTGGAGTTCAGCAACTGCATTTGAACATAAATGTAGAGGAGTGTGTGTACATTAGTTGCTCAACAAAACACAAACAATGAACTACATTAGAGGCCAGAAACTGCCTCCTACTTTGTATCTGTATGTGTGAGTGCAGCGAAAGGCCGCGTTAAGATCGACTCCAGGCCTGCATTCATTTGAATGGTGCAAGTCTATTAACACAGCAGGGGTGCTATCACAGAAGGCTCTAGCAAAACAATCCAAGGCTGTTGCTAATTTTTACTGCATGATGACGTCTCTGGCAAGGTGCTACAATGGTCATTCAAATATATGCAAGCACACATTCCTGGTAGATTAGTTTGTAACCTGAATATTTTATTTGTACTGTTTACCTTGCCATTGACACGACGAAAGATAAAACAGTTGATAGTTGCCATGATAACTTTACAAAGTTGTAAAATCCGGTCTCATAGTATTGTTCAGTGTTTTGGTGGCTGACAACTTTTTAAACCCATTCATCTGTTACTCCAATTGAACTTCTTGAGTCATATTTCATTATCTAGCCAGTCCTTTTAAACAACGCACCCCACTCCCACAGCCCCCTGCCATGTTTTCATACAGGCCAGTTTTCAGTCTGAATCCTACAAAACTCATATTTAGTAATTATGATTAAAGTTTAATGTCAACTTGTAAAAAGGAATGAGTGAGAGCCTGACATCTGTTGCCATCAGCTCATCTGCATCATCAATAGAGGCCACTTGGGTTTCCCCCTGAGAGATGAAGGCGTAGTCATAGGGATTATTTGTGATCAACAGCATTTCTGGAGGAATAAAGAGAGGGACAAGGTCAGACAGATTGACACACTACTGCAGTAAAACTCTGATGACAACTATGTTTTTGTTTGTTTGTTTGTTTGTTTGTTTGTTTGTTTGTTTGTTTGTTTTCCATGTTGGTCAACCACCACTTAAGCACTGAACCACATACTAACCCAGGATTTCAGGCTTCTTGTTGGACAGAATCTGGTAGAAAATGTGGTAATCCCTCTCAGCCTTGAGCTGGAAGATCACACGGGACTTCTCCAGAAGATCTGACAGATGACAAATACAAGAGTGAAAATACTCCCATGTGAAACCCAATGTATTACTACATTATTAAACACAAATTCCATTTATATTATTAGTGTATGAACTGTAGGATTAGGGTGTTTGTTCTTACATGTTTCAATATCAGCAGAGGCTAGTTTTCCCCTGGTATCAAAATGAATTCGGATGAATTTACCCTGAAAGGATAAAGTTTGCATTTTTGAAAAAACTTTGATATCTACTGCTGCTACTGATTGTGTTTTCATTGGATCTTGTTTCATAACTCAGTCACAAAAGAATTAGACCCTCACAAATCTGGAGGAGTTGTCATTCCTGATGGTCTTGGCATTACCGAAGGCCTCTAGAGCAGGGTTTGCCTGAATGATTTGATCCTCCAGGGTACCCTGTCAAAGACAAACAGTGTGTATGCTCAATTTGTAATTCATATTTAAAGCTACACAAAGAAACTTTTGCAGCCTCTGGTGGCATCAAGTGATATTTTTTCTGTTTATCAATGTTTGAAGAACTTCCAGACGCACAACTATTGTAACACAGTAGCTGTTGAAATTGGAGACCATGAACGGGGTTTGCCTTTGTTGGTGAATTTGTTATTTTTAAGTTTGATTTGTGAAGATTTCCAGGCAGTGTCACTTTACACCAGTAATTTAAATGGGTAAGAAAAATATATTCCATTTCAGTTGAAAGGGGTAAGAATTGATGGTCAGCATTTATCTTTTTGTTGTATACCAGTGTTATTTGTACTTTTTGCCAGTTTAAGGCTCCCCAGAATTCCTCCAACAACACACATTTGATAGAGCTCATTAGTTACCTTGTCTTTGGCATTGGGGTCTTTCTTCACGTTTCCAGCTGCAATACTTGCAAAATACTGGATGACTCGCTTTGTGTTAACAGTCTTTCCTGCACCAGATTCTCCACTGTAATTACAGAATAGACAAAGTCAATGATAAACACTTATATTGGCGTAATGTAGAATAACATTTTATTTCAGACCATGTACTGTCACGCTTTTCAAGCATAGAAGATATTACGTACGTGATCAGAATTGACTGGTTTTCACGGTCTACAAAAACAAATTTGCAGAGTGTACAATTCGGTTAGTCTCAAGATTCAGCATTATTATGTGTAACAAAGTTTGCCAAAAACGATATCTGTCTTAGTTTTACCTGCCAGCATGTACTGGTAGGCATTGTCAGAGATTGAGAAAATATGAGGAGGAGCTTCACTTCTCTTCTTTCCTCTGTAGGCAACAACCACTTCCTGGTTGTAGACTGGCAGCCACTTGTAGGGGTTGACAGTCACACAGAACAGCCCAGAGTAGGTCTGTAATTCACAGATGAATCATTGTTTTCACATCAAGAATTTGCCATTGATAAATTAAAGCATTTTATATCCTGATCAGTTCAGGTTTTGGACAGGTTTTGTGTACTTGTGTCTTTCAGTCCATTATTCTGTTTTAGCTGACATAGAGAAAACTAATGGCAATGGAACAACATTTATTTAAAAATAGGGAGAATTAACTCTGAATACATTTTGATGAGCGTAAAACTACTGTTTTATTGCATCCAGATAGGTTTCAGCACAATGCTTACTCAGCAAAGCTGGGGTTTGTGGAACTTTTATGCTATGCTGAACTTTTATGAATCGTACTTTGAGTGGTGCACAGCACAGTTTATTGACAAAACCTGTTTATTGGATTGTAGGCTACTCACATAGATCATCCATGCTGCATAACGTTCTTTGAGGTTAAACAGCACAGCCGGCTCATGGAGGAAGGTCAACATAGCCATGTCCTCGATCTTGTCAAACTTTGGAGGATTCTGTTGCAGAATCTGGGAGTCTTTGACGGTCACAGACTAAGGAAAACAAACAAATGCAGTTTTTGGAATAATATGTCACAGTTACATATTTTCACCTGGAATTTTTTTTTTTTTTTTTTTTTGAGTGAGTAAAAACATTTAAACAGTTTCTGATATCTGCTACTGCTGTGCTACCCTGTTATCATCAGCACTGCTTATGTAACATTACAAAGCATGCCACACATTGTTATTGCCAGATGGCAGCAATGCCTCGTTTCATCACTCAGCTGGTCAGTGTAGTGGCTGGAGACGCTTTAAGTGCAGTAGTATTGGAGCTCCAATTTAAACTTACATTCGCTCGAGGAGGACACTTAGAATCAGTCATACATTTACATCATCATTCATCCTATCATTTACACTCAGATTAACACTTGCTCGCAAACGAGGACTCCCACACAGACTCTCACTCAAACTCACATCTAATATGTTTCCTGTGCTGCTTTAATTGACGCTGGTGACTGGAGTAACCCAGTTATTCAGAGTGACTAAATGGATTCAGTTATTTTTCTGGGACAGATTGGTTTCAAATGCACTAACCGATGAAGTGGAGCAGTCTTTGGTTTCATAGTGCTTATTCTTTGGCATAGTAGGCAGGTTAAGGCAAAACCTTTTCATTGTGAATCCATTAGTCACAGATTTTTCACAGTCTGACATAACTTTTATCTCTACCAGTTTACAAACTTCTGTCCTCAGCCTGCCTTGTACTTATGGTTATCCCCAGATTTTTTGCAATTGCTGTATTTCAGCATTGCGCTTACATTCATTTTTGTATATGTTGGTATGTTAAACTTTGGCTTTAGGTTCATAGTAATTTTATCATTGGAACTATGACATGAACACCATATGTGTGGTTTGATAATGCAAACTGAATATCTGACTGGTATAATGTAACCACTGACCTTCCCATGCTGTGTATCTACAGTGACCTTGTCTCCATCTCGGCTTGTGATGGTTGCCTTCACAAACTCTTCCACTGGATCCGGTACAAAGCATTCCTTCTTTATGTCGAAGGGACGTGTCGATGCCTCCATACGATCCCTGTCCGACTTCCTCAAGTACGGGGCAGCTGCCCCAAACACAGCCATCTCTGCATCCCCCATGGCTGCACAAATGTACATACAGGTAATACTGACTGATAAAGGCTTCACTCTGTATCTGATACTTCACTTTAATATCTGTATTGTCATACCTCAAGGAATTCTTACAAATCTTTCTTTAGCATTTTGATTTTAGCTATTTATAAATCCATCTTAGTCTTCTACAAATTATGTCAATCTTTAACTCTATGATATTGATTGCTAGAAAAGTATTAGTAAGGAGAATTTACCAGTGGGTTCAACTCAGATGACAAGCTCAGACTTCAGAGTATAATTCAATGATCCACCTGAAGTTAGCAGAGAAAACTATAAGTAGGATATTTTCAGGTTATTGAAAGTCTGAATTAAAGCAGTATACTCACATCAACATTTTATTAAATTTGATTATTAAACCATTTTTATGAATAAGATCATGGTTAAATATATTTACCCTTAGATTAGACAATGAGAAAAATACAGTATGAAAAACAGTATGAATACAAAATACAACCAGTTGTGCAGACTTACAGAGGCCAGGTGAAGCGGCTGCTAGACCTGCAGGGAGGCCAGAGATCAAATATATAACCCCACATAACCCTGCCTTACAAGGCCAAAGGCACCACCCTAACCTGCTAACTAACACACACACACACACACACACACACACACACACACACACACACTCATACACCCACACACACACACACACACACACACACTTCTTCCCTCTCACACACAGAGATGTGTTTCCATCACTTCAGAGGACATTACATTGACTTACACTCATTCCCTGGAAACTTATCCTAACAATAACTATAACCACTCCTCGCCTAAATCTAACTTCACCCCAGGTGTTCACCCTAAAATTTAATGATTTACATTATGGGAACTGTTCATTGTGTGTGTTCATTATGTTTTTATTTCCCATAAGCAAGGAGAGTCTCCACAATGTGACTATGTAAACAGATCTATCACCACATAATGTGAGTAATACACATCCATGAACACGCACGCACACACACGAACACACACATACACACACACACACGCACACACACACACACACACACACACACACGTACACTGTGGTAATCGCCATCACTTTCATCGCTTATGACAGGGCTCTCCATGGCTCTCATGATGTCTGGCTGCCCTCTCTGCTCACATTCAAATAATGTGATTTTTCGGGAGCAGCGCCAGGAACTTTCTCCTGCATAACTCATGTGTGACTCACCCAACCATAGCCTCTCTATCTCTAATTCTACCACACTTTTTAAATTCTTTGTCCAAGTGAGGAGTGGTTGTGGACAGTAACCAGATGCTATTTATTGCTGGTGAGGGGGAGCAAAGAGAGGCAGAGTGTAACAGGAAAGGCATGAATCGCTACCTAGGTCAAAAATACAATAACTTGACAATGTATCAAGTCCACATGTCATTTTCAATTTATTCATTAATCTGGCTGCTCCACACTAATGGCCAGAGTATATGGTATGTGGTTTGTGTGCATCAGTGACCAGTGAGTTCTGGATAACTTTTTTGCTCTGAAAAAAAGCAAATATTAATATTTCAACATTCTGGGAGCTGTTTACAGTTGTCTGTGGAACAGTACACCTCTATGGCAATGCACAGAGGACATCTTTACCATCTCAATGGCCCATCCCAAAGCACAAGGGCAGAGATTCAGCAACAAAATTCATTCTAAGAAAACAAGGCTCCAGACCTTCAAAAGAGAGTGACTCTACCACCCTGTAGAGAAACGTGACTGAGGCTGCTTGTATGGACTCTTTTGGCCCTGATTTTTTGACATAAGTCTCAGTGGGGTGCTCTTATTGAACATCTATTGTGGTCATGCACTGTCCATAACAAACACCCTTTGCACGATGAGGTAGTTGATATGTTTATTTGGTAAGAATATGTAAGGCTTTAGATTGGTAACCAACTTCTGTGGCTACATGTCCTGGACACCCAGGTCATCATGTGGTGGTCAGTTAACAACTTCTAAAGTTACTTGTTAAACTTGTGTATACCGAGCTCTCACGGCAGGATTGCAGCCATGATTTTCCACTCTCTGACAGTTTTTTGGAGATCGTCAACAAAATCTCCCAGATCAAATCTGTATTTGCTTGGCAACCACAATTTGAATGCTATGTGTGAAATAGAGATGCAATTAACTTAAGTGGTTAAGTTGGTTAACCACTGAGAATATTTTTTATTGGTTATGCATGTCGATCTATAACTTAATTTGTATATACACACACACACACACACACACACACACACACACACACAGTGTGATGCACCCTGGTCTGAGGCCATCACTCAGTTGCTGTGTGGAATGGCTGAGACCAATATGCTTCCAATCAGTGTGGTTGAGGTCGAGGGATTCAAAGAGCTAGTTTGGTACCTCAAGACAGAGTATGTTATTCCAACGGGAGCTGCTGTGATTAAATGAATTGAGGCAAAGAAGAATGAGCTAAAAGTCAAGCTAGCCAGCACAAAGAAGCTAGCTCTGAACTCCAACTGCTGGACAGCTCTCACAGACTAAAGTTACACCACAACTACCTGCTACTTCATCAGTGGTGACTATAGCAGGGTCTCTGTTATCTGCTAATTACCAGGAAAATGTGTTGAAGTTTGACTTATTTAAATATCTCTTCTCACAATGTCTGATGAAAATGCTTCTCTGATGTCTGCTTTCTTTCACTCCTCTCCCAATTCACTAAATTAAGGATTTATTTCAACCAAACCACAGGTGGTGGTGATCATTGGAACAGTGAAATACAAACCACCAACCACCAGGATCTTACGCTTTGACGAAAAGGTCAATCTCTGTAGGGATCCTTTGCATAATGTTGTCTGTCAGAATAACAATCTGAGCCTGTCAGTGGCAAAAACACTTTTAGTGGACATACTTTGACAGTTGTCCAAATGCTCAAAGGGGATACATGTGGTCCATTTCTGCAATACTCTCACTCAATACTGGACCAATTTCAAATATTGTCTCTATGCGCTTATCTATGAATATTCAAATAGTTTCCCCTCTGTCACCCCCCAACTCTCCACTGCTCCCCTGCGGTTCAAGCATACCTGCTCACCTTCAACTGTGCTCACCACATACACAAACCACATTTTCTGGCAGAAAACCCTGGAGGAAAACAGCATGTATACAAGTTAATTAGCTATATCTTGCTAACGCTATTCTAGCAGCTTATGAGAACAACCATTATCATGGCATGAATTCTTCATGAGTGAGCCCAAGCTATATAAAGTTTTCTGTCAGAATTATAGTAATGAATATAGCTGTAATCTTATTCATCAGTTTAGCTAACCGTTGTGAGTAATGTTTACCATAACTTTCTTTGTCAACATCCCAAAACCATATGAATTGTCCTCTCAGAATTTGACACAAATGATCACGTAACTTGGCAGGCCAACGTTGGCTGGCATTATCTGGCACACTGCAGATTTGTTGGGCAAAATCAATGCATAAAATGCAAGAAAAATAAACTTACCAGTTGACCAACATGTTGGCTCATTTATTAAGAAAGATTAATGGATGGAACAATATTGAGCTTCTGTATAAGTTTTGTGGAAAAAAGTATGTGTGGCAAATTTTCAAAACAATGTTCTGGAAAATGGCTACTACAAACCAGAGTTTTCTGTGTCTGAGGTTTTCAGGTTGTTTGGTAATTCACAAAGACTCACCAGTTGTCCTCTTCAACTTTGCAACCAAAAACAGAACACATCTCTGCCGTCATTTTAAAAATAGTGAAACTTAGCCTACACCTGGTTCCTCCTATAATACCCCTCATTTCACCGTAGCCCCACTCTGCAAATTGATGGGATTGGTTTGTTAGGTATGTGCCGTATTAGAACCTGGCTGTTTGAATCTGTGTTTTTGAGACTGCCATTGACACACTGCAGTTGCAAGGTGAAAATACTCCATGGTGTTGACTGCTTATTTCGTTCATGCTCACTCGTGGTCTTGTAGCATATAGAAAACACCATATTGACATAATAACAATGTTAAAAACTTGATTTTCAGCAGCAGGGACCAAATAAAGAGGCCATGTTGGTTACGGGTCAGGAAGCAATGCAACAAGCTACAGCCAATGAGAGCAGACATGGGCTGGAGGAGAGCAGGATTCAAGAAGGAGAGACAGAAGAGCATAGGAGCAGTAGCTAGAAACCACATGCTTCATGAAAACAGCAACTAAAACTGGTGTATTGTTGCTGCAAATCAGTGCACAAATAGCTTGGACAGTTTGTTTCTCGCAAACGTCATTTTGCAATAACAAAATCCTGCCCTGCACATGCTATTGTGTCATTTCCTGTGTAACTTCTTGCATGTTTTCGTGACAAACCATAGTTGAGAGACCTGACAGACTCGTCAGAGATTCCTCTTGGTGAAAGATCTTGTAATGTGGTCAATCAGTTGCTGCCCCAAGTAAGGGGATTCACGTAACACAGAGTCTTTGCTCAAAAAGGGTTAAGGTGTACCATCAGATTGACAGACAGATTGGTGCAGTGTTGGTAGTGGTGCAGGCCCTGTGTTTGGGAAAGATGAGCTTGGAGGTGAAGTTCTCAATTACCAGTTGATTTATGCTCCAACCCTTACCAATGTCGTGAGCTCTGGATAGCTGGAGCCTACCCTTACTGTCATTGGGTGAGAGGCAGGGTACACATGTGAACATGTCTGCAGTCTGTCACAGGGCCGATATATACTGTATAGGCAGACAACCATTCACACCCACAGGCTATTTAGAATTGACAGTTAACCAAACCTCAATGTCTTTGGACTGCAGGAGGAAACTGGAGCACTCGACGGAAACCCACACATGCACATGGAGAACATGCAAACTCCACACAAAAGCCTCCACTTGGCCAGCAGGTTCAAACCCAGAATCTGCTAAATGAATCCAGCAACCTTGCCATGAGGTACCAGTCCTAACCGCTGCATCACAGTGCTGCCTGACCCGGTCTTCAGCTTGCCCATGCCAGGGGCAACACTGACCCAAAAGAACAAGATTGAAAGAAATGAGCTTCTGGCATACTGAAAATGTGCTCCACATGTAATTCATGTGATGTGTATTCCATGCTGTTATGTTACACTACAGCCACATGGAGCATACCCAAGAGCAGAGCCATCCTGTCAAGTCAAATTGATGTCTATATTTCTATTTGCTGTAATGGTCACATTAATGACATTGGTAATTCTTGCATTTCATTGGACTGAGTTGTTTGTCTATTTCCCGACATTCACCTGCTTTAGTCATGGTCTGTTTGTAAGCATCCTGTGGGATCTTGATTTCTGTTAATTGCTAGTGGGGGGTTATTTGCAATGTCCTTATTTTGCTGTGCATGAAATGCTCCTGTTATGTATTAATGCAGTATGAGAGGCTCCAGTAGCAACACTGTACAATGTCAACATTTGCATCCACAGTTGCTTGCTTGTGCTAATTGGCTTTTAGATCACTCCCCCCTTCATGATAGCAGGGTTGATTGGTTGGATGGTACCTATAAATTAACACTTGTCTCATTACCACATACTTAGCACAGCCAGGCTTTAGGTCTAATTTGTATACTGAAGGCTGGCCAAGCTACATGTGGTTGGCATCCTGTCAGCAACCACTACTGACCCTTCAGTGTTGGCTCTGTCATGACCTCCTGCATGTGTCCTTATGGGCCATTAAAATGCAGTTGACACAGATGGACAGACTTCAAAGGACTGAATACTGAGTGAGGACAGTTTAAAAATTTGTGCAGCCAGATTTTGTCACACTGTTCAAGAACAGTTGTTTCAAACATTAATTCTTGAGGACAAGACCTCGCTTAAGTCAGCTACATTTATGTTCAGATCACCAAAGTGATCACCACCTTAAGGTTAAATAACCTTGCAGGCGTTATTGGTTATAATGTAAAACTATTACATGAAACAATGTCTCAAAGCACTAATCCATTAATTGTAAACATTCATGTGTGTGTTACAATTTCCAAATTCTGTTGTTTATTGCTGTTGTAAGTCACCTGTCATTTGCCATTTTAAGTTTCAAGTCGTAGCTGTCAAGTTCCAAGTTCCTAAACATTGAGTCCTAATTTTTAGATTTTGTTCAAAGTCAAGATGAAACGGAAATTTTAACCCATTAGATCACATCCTCTATCATTTTTTTCTGGCATATTAACAGTATATTCCAAAAACATACAGAAAATCTATTTCTTTGTATTCTTACATCAAAGACTAATCATGTTTTTTCCAGTAAAACCAAATATTACATGTGCTTACCTAAGCTGGCGCCAACCAGTTTCAACCAATAACATCATGGCATCTACCCATCAATCAGTCTTCAACTTTTAGCAGCAATGAGCAAATTTTCATCAGTTAGCTAGCTAGCAACAGCATTGCATGTTGGTGTGTCGTCAGGTGTTCTGCTTCTGCAATAAAGGGATCTGGGCTAGACAGTCGCCTACTGCACATTAGTGGTTTTAGACAAAGCAGAAATTTGACCATCCACCGATGAAAGACTAATACTCTGTAATAGACACTGTGAATTCACAGTTTTTGTCCTAATAATGTACGATAAATAAATAAAAAGGGTCCTGTTGGGTGTGTACACTTCTGTGCTCCCAGGAAATAGCAAATTGAAACTAAAGAACAGTGGCACAAAGAGGTAATGCAATGATAGCTGCTTCTTTTTAAGCAAACATCATTGTCAAATGCCATTGATCCATCAGTTACCCACTCAAAGATCCTATTGTAAAAAGAAATACTGTTTTCAATTAATACTATGCCAGGAGTGGAACAAAAGCCCCAGTCCACTCCTAGATAGTGAGAGCTCTATCCATAGAAAGCTGCACTCACCATTGTTGTCTCATCATTTTGGTATTAAGCATGTGTGCAGTTTATTAATACTTTGAGTGTGATGGCTATTAATAAACCTTTTGTTTGATACCTTGCCTGACCCCATAGCCTTCCGCTGCATAAACAGACCACACAAACTGTGTTTGAGCCTGTTTACTGGTCACACCATCACTGGCATTTTCAGCTTGATTGCAGCCAGGAAGATAAGAGCTCACTTTCACCAGAACTGAGCTGAACATGCACAGAAGATAGTCATGTGGAAAAAATAAGCACCATGGCTGGACAAAGCTTGAAATGTTTATTCTGTCAGTCATAATTTGGCTGGTATTTTTCTGACATGGAAGGTTTTATAATGCTGTTATGATATTGAATATTTGTAAATATTGTTGAATATAATATGTAGAAGATTACAGCTCTTAGCTACATATGTGTCCCCATGAACCAGATTTTCTGTGCCAATCATCAGGAGTAGATTGCTGTTATATTGCAAGGGGTATGTGTTATGTACGTGTGTCCATATGTAAGTGCAGTGAGTAATCCTTCACTCATTCAGTCATTAAAATTCATATTTTTGCCTTTTAGTTGGAATTGAACATGAGGCCTCCAGCACGTCCATCCATGTCCTTCCTTTCTGGCTTTCTGCTTTGGAACATTTTCAGCAGCAGGACAGGGCAGAGCAGATAAGGCAGGCAGCTGTTTGTGTTTTCAGTCAGTGTTTTATGGAGGATTAAAGGTGTGATCCCACAGCTGACAGTCCCTGTGGCTGCCGGGATGCCACACAGATAACAGGCCCTTTCATGGATCTGCACTGGGAGGAGCACCACGGGGAGGGGTGAGTATGTGCTACATCCTCCTGACATCACAAATACAGTTAGCAGTGCTAAAGTAGAAACTATAGTTGAAGGACACTGACAAAGATTAATTTAATTAACATTAAACATCAGCATGTTTTATTTCATGATGACACATTTAACAAAGCTTCAGCTTCTAAAGAGACAGCAGGTAATGATTGAGTGCACTCAGTTTGACACAAAATGGAACATCGTTGTGTTTATGATTTAATAACATGACTCATCAAGCAATTCTATGCTTCTCTTTAACATTATTTAATAAGACAGTATGTTTTTGTAAAGTTCTTCATTAAAAAATTATTAAAAATACATCTGCTCCCTGTGTTTCATTTAAAATGCAGAATCTGTGTTTAACCACTGGACAAGACGTCTTTCTACTCAAGTCTGCAAGTCTGTTCTCAGTGTTTGGAACATGGAGCTTCCACATGACTGGACATTACACGTGTAATTTTATACTGGACTATGGTCGGCTTCCAAATTGCGCAGTATGGAATTTGATTGGAGTCATTCCCATGTCTGGAAAAGTCTGGGGGAAAAAATAGCATGGAAAAAGAAAAGAGTGTGGAAAAATCTCCCTATTCTGTTTTCTGAAAGATGAAATTTTGAATTTCTGAGTGTTTTTCTTTCTTTTTTTATAACCCAAATTTATTCAGAAATCTGCACATATGATGTATATACAGTTCCACTATATTGATATTGCACCAAATCACAACAGAAGTTGTCTCAGGCCACCTTCCATATGGAGCTGGCATAGACTCTATACTCTTATCTACAGAGACCCAACAATTCCCTCATGAGCAAGAACTTGGCGAGAAAAAGCTTCAGGCAGAAACCTCGAGCAGAACCAGGCTCTGGGTGGGCGGCCATCTGCCTCAAACAGTTGGGTTTGAGAGTCAGAGAGACAGAGACAGACAGCCAGAGAGGGAGAGACAGACAGAGACAGACACAGAAATGCAGTCACAGTAACTCTTGAGTCTATGTAGTATATATAGCATACAAATATGATATATTTATGTATGTGATATATGTAGGTATTAGTAACAGATAGTATATGTACGTAATACAGCACTATGGATGTAGTGATAATAATGGCAGTATGATTAATAGTAGCAGCAGTTGCAGTGGATGTCAGCCAGGGCCATGACAGGAGAGGCCATAACTGAACTTTGCATACTATGTACCCTCTGTATGTCAGTTGAATATCCCTCAAACGATAATAACTCCATCAGCAGCACCCACTGATGTAGTCCTGCATGGCAGCACCATCACTTCGTCTTGTTCATGTGATGGACTCATCTCATCAGACAACCACTGTGCAGTCATCAGATGCTTCCTTCAAGAGAGCTGCAGTCTTGCCGCTCTGGTCGGCACAATCGTGACTTTGACCTAACAACACCTGTTAGATCATGTTCTAATAACATGGCTGGAAAGCAGGTATGGAAAAGGAGTCAGTGTTCCATTAAGCTGCTGGTGTGGCTACACACTTACACGAGATGATGGGGCCCCTTGTGAAATATACATCTTGAAAATACACACTTGAAGGATGTCTGCTGTGACATATGATCCTAGCATGGTCCAAAGCACGTGGGAATTAAACAGTCATGTTCCCACAATCATGGAAAACCTGGAAAAGTAATTTAATTTCAAAATTATTTTTTCCAGACCTAGAAAAGTCATAGAATTAGTAAAAATCCTTCATCCTTCAGTCCTGTCTGAATGATGAATAAAGTGTACATGGAATTTTTGATGACTCTCTGATGACCAATACAAACCTTTAGAAACTAAACAAGAGAATGACAATGTGCAGATTTAAGCTTTGCAAAAAGCTTTGATATTAGTAATACCAGGGAGGCCGCCCTCATAAGTCATGCCAAGGGAACATCCTACATAAAATGGCTCATCAATCCAAACATTTTTCAACTCGAAATCCCTTGTGAGACCAGTAAGTGGACCACGGTCTGCCTACGAATTGCACTTTAAAGGTACAGTGGGTAAGATATGCCAAGAATGTTAGTTTGAAGCATTCAAAAAATGAAATGAAATGATCAAGAGAAACAATATGAAGAACAGTTCTGACGTTACGTCAAAGACGTCTTTGGAATGAGTTGAAGAGATATCCACTGAAGTTAGTATGCTAGCAGCTAGCAGTTGTAATTAAATGAATCAGGTTTCTGTTTTGTTTCTTTTGTTTGTTTGTTTTTTCAATTTTGTGTTCCTGATGGAAGTTATGCAAGTTATAAAGCCCATCCTGTCCACAAAAGGTGTGTGGAGTGTGTTAAATAGCAAGCAGAAGATCTCAGGATCAGTTATCATGAGCAGGTGAAGCATTATGGGAATTGGAGTGGGATAAGATCATGAGTGACTAACTGTGGCTTATCACAGGAACTGACATCAAGTGTCTTTTGTCAATCATTAGTTACAGTATATTACTTTAAGTATTTTAAAAGTTATATAAGTTTGGCTGCTGCCATGTTGTTCAATGCCCTTCCTACAGATGGCATGCCTTATCATCAGTGTCCACTGTTGTGATGTCCTAATCATTCATTTATTCATAAGACTGGCATAGCTCCTTTAAGAAAAAACTCAATCTGAAAGCTGAACAGGATGCAACAGGATGTTTGAAGTCAGAGCTTCTTTGTGCATTTATCATGGTGGCTATTGCTTCCCATTGCTGACTGACTTGCAGGTGGGTATTTAGGATGGCAAAGGATAGCAAGCCCTGAAGGCTAGCGAGCGAGTCATGATTGTCTAATGGCTGTGTTGGTGAGAGGCACTAAAGCCATCAAATTATATTACAAAATATGTTCCTAAAACAATGTTGAGCAAAGAGAAAACCAAACATGGACTCTGATGTGACTAAAGATACAGCTGATGACCAAAGTGATGAACAGAGATAAAAGCAGAGAACACTTCCATGGCATAATAATGTGGCATGCATCATGTGACCTGGTTACAAAGCTGTTTAGATAACAATACTGATTCTAAAGTTAGATATTTGCAAGTGTGTTTGAGTGAGAGAGTTTATGCCTAAACCTCCCACCTTGCCCTAAAGCGTCATGGTGAATCATACTGTTATATAGATCAGAGCTAGGGCCTGCTACATACTGATTATCACTCCATCAGCTTCTGTAAATACTTCAACACAACATTCACCATCTGAGCACAGGATTTTTACAGATGGGAGTAAATGATCTAATATACTCCATTACTCATCGGGTGAAACTGCTCTGGACTGTAAGCCATGTCCCCTCTGAGTAAACAGTAATATCACAGGTGGTCCACACAGTGGCAGTGTTTTGTCATCAATGCATTAAAGGATTTCGGAGGACTCACATGTTTATGATTCAGTGTATCTGCTCAGCATCTGTCTCTCTGCCTGACATTTCTATCATCTTTTGAAAGGTTGTATTATGTGTTTATTATAAACAGCAGAGTGTGTCCAGCGTCGTGTCCAGCTTGGTCTTATTTTAGCTGGGTGGTAGCAGTCGTCTGCTGTTCAACCAACATATGGAACTTGCCTCTAATTCCTGTAGATGTCAGCAGCACACATGAGATTGTAGTGAGCAGCGCCTAGATGAGAGTATTGCTCTTGGGGGTGCTGTTGCTCTAAAGATCAACATTAGGACCACTTTATTTTAGCTTTGTGTTCTAGTCCTCACATATCAAATCAGCTTGGTGACATTAATTACATGAAACTGAAGCTCTTAACACAGTGTAAGTGACATTATATTGGTCTCAGCAGGGACATTATCTTTTTCCTTCCACACGCAGGTCCGGCTCAGATTCACAGCAGAAGCCTGGGTGTTTCGCTAAAGGACACTTGATCAGGGGGATCACTTTCTAAAGGAGGATGCATGGTCCTTGGCTGAAAGATGGTGTGAGGGTCTTCTCAGTGAGTCAACCTGCAGCTCTACTAGCTTTGGAAATCAAGCCTGCACCACATGTTCCTAAACAGTGGGGTGGCACCGAACATGAGAGGGTGGTGCTTGCTCTTGTAGTGACTGGCAGCAGAGGCTTGATTGAAATAAGAACCCCAAAGTTTTTACAGTAATGTCTCACTCACTTGTTAGATGGTGAAAGGTTTGGGGCTGATGCCGACTGAACCCACGCAGGACTCTTTCGTATACCTTCAGCATTTAACACCATCCAGCCATAAACACTTTCTGGAGCTTCCTCACTATTTTGTCTGATGTGCCTCCTCAGCCCTGAACTAAAGTACTCTGGACTGGATGTTATTTAACACTGTTACTGATTAAATAAAAGTGGATATTATTACTGTGATTTTTCATGCAGTTGTGACTGATAAATGTTGAGTTTGGTCAATTTTGGCTTGGAGTGTCAGAAGCTGAATGAATAAACATCTACACATTAAGCTGGCAAACATTTGGCCTTTACTTTTAGCTAGTTCAACCATTTTCCAAATACTGCAGCAAACTATTTTATTTGTTTATCCATTACTTTGAGCTTTTCATAATTTATTCATTGCCTTTAGCTACCATTCAACAGTTCATCAGTTGCTTAGTTTTCTATTTCAACCATTTGCTTTCACTTTCAGCTAAGCATTGTTTCTCCATTACATTTGCCAACTATGTGAAATGTATATTCATTTATTACTTTTAGCTATTTCAACCATTTATCCAACTAATTGCTCAGACTTCTGTGCAGGCCTGCTAACCTCTCACCCATAATCAATCCTAAAGCTGATTCAATATGTAGATGTATTTCTCAATAAAAAAAAATGTATTATTTATATTTTCGAAGTTGAGCTACTCTACTGAAACTGAACCAGCCCTTTCAGCCTTTCTGCATGCAGCTGGAACAAGAGAAGGAGGACATTTAACACTTTGAAACCAGGTCAACGTTTATTCCAGGACACAACAGGCAAGCTCAAAACAGAAACTGAGAGACGGACATAGAGTTCTGCTCAGATAGTTCAGAAATACAGAGTACAGCAATGGACAGAGGGAGGCTACAGTACGGTCCTCCTTGGCAAAATATTATCTTCATCTCAGACATGAAAATTACAAACTGAACATGTACAGAAATGTGAATTGCACAAAATGCCAAAAACTATATCATCAGATGGGAAAGGAAAACAGAGAGCAATAACAGCACAGCAGCAATGCAAAGTCATTGCAACAAGAGAACAAAAAGCATACATTTGGCTAATTCCTAGTTTAACAGAACAAATGGAGATGGATCACAGCTCTGAATGTTAACCTCTGGCCAGTGGATTTGATAATAATGTTGGAGAAAATGGAAACTGTCAGCAGGGTTGGATTACCCACAAATCAACAGTGCAGGGCCCCTGAGCAGGTGAATGCAGCCACTTCTCAGCGTGCACCGTAGACTCAATCTGTGGTTCCATGGAGACAGACTTTATGGATTATGAGATCCAACAAACAGATTTAAGATAGATGTTCACCACTTTTGCAGAAGCTAGTCCATGACCACCTTTAAGAAAAGAAGCTTACTTGCTTTCTTGCTGAGTGTTAGATGTTCAAATTGAGAGCTGGCTAGAGAGGTGCTGGCTGGCAGGTGGTTTGTGTTACCTTTGGATGGAGAGAGGCTAGCTGTTTCCCCCTGTTTCCAGTCTTGATGCTAAGCTAAGTTAGCTGGCTCAAGCTTAAAAGCATCTTCTCATTCACCGCTCAGCAAGGAAACAAATAAATAAAGTAGAAGTTGAAGGGTCTTTCTGTAAATGTACTGTGTGTGTGTGTGTGGGGGGGGGGGGGGGGGGTCCCTGATTGACAGAGACAGACAGCTGCAACAGCTGAGTCCCAGCCCAGATACAGTACAAAGGTTACAGCTATTAATACACATGAACACACACGCGCACATAATGCAACACATTGCATCTAATCACACATCATTGCTGACAATTCGTGACTTTTCTGTGACTCTGGTGCTGTTGGCGCTGCTCATCTTTCTCTCAGCTTCTCACTCTGCTGGCAATTAAGAAGAAATTAGCCAGAAATCCTGTGATACAAGTTAACACCAAGGAATCAGTGTGACTCTTTCAACCTTTCTGTGTCCTTCTGTCGCCTCAGTAGGAGCAATGTGACACCTTCAAGGCCCAGGAGGAATATGACAGGGCGAGAACATACTCTGGATTTGTGTGTGTGTGTGTGTTGGAGAGGTTAGGTATCAGTGACAGAGAGGAGCAGAGAAGCTACAGTTCCCTCAGAGATAGTTCGATCAGGGAAGGTTTTCTGAAACTACAACTCTTGGATGTCTCCCACAGTGACACAGCGGTGGCCATCGCTGAGTGGAATACGGTTGCAGCCATTGCATTTCTGCAGAAGTGATCGAGACAGTCACTGCTCAACAAGAGAAAGCAGGAAGGAGACACACGAGAAACCTGCTGTACAAGGTCAGAGAGGACTGACGCTCCATTCACCTTCCTGCACCTGCAAGAAAAACCAGCCAAGCAGCAGTTATGTGGTATGGCTCCATTGTTGAAGCCTTCAGTGTGAAAACACTGTAGCTACTGGCAGATACAGTAAGTTCCTACTGGATTGAAGAGTTTCACGGCTGGATTTCACAGCGTGCACATATTTGCAGTCTGTGGAATGCTCGGGGCCAGCTGTCGCTTCATTCATGTGAGAGTGAACGCTATAGTACACATGGATGCTGAACACTAGCAGCTAACACCGGTGGACTTCAGCTATATTGTACTACACAGCCAGCATCTTTTACAGACTCTGAAAGATATATTTCAGTTTGAACAGATTGATTGGCCGCCCATGATGCTGAATTGTTCCCTTATGCAGCAGAGGTAATCCTCAGCATCGGCTAGCGTGTTTCATACATTCTTGACGGGATTCCAGCTTTATCACATGAAACACCGCATGCTGTTTAGTCAGGTCGATAATCAACACCAACATACTGCTGCATTCAGCACCAGCACCAGCACCAATCCTTTTCAGATAGTAATATTAAGCTGAGATCAGGTCAGGGGTTCGGTTCTGGGTCCAGATGTTCCTCAACACGCTGCTGGTGGTCCTGACGGACCTGGCCGCCCGTTGCCTGGGTAACACGGTGTTCCGGCAGCACTTCCACCTGTTGCTGTCAGCAGTGGTGATGTTCGGCCCGGCGCTCAGCCTCTGGGTCTCCCAGCACAGCGTCTTTGCCAAGAGAACCCACTTCCTCTACAGGTGAGGCTGCTTCCTGTTTACCTTCTGCTCACTTGCCTTCTTTGAACCACAGAGTTGCATCTGACGCAGCAGTTCTGTACTGCAGGACTGCCAATTCAACTTGAAGCTCCAAAAAGAGTTGTTTTTTGTTGTTTGTCTGGCCACTTGGGGACAGCAGAGGAAGCTGTATTTGATGTATTTCCTGTTCTGTGCCATAAAGCACAGACTTCCATTAGATTTCCTGCTAAATTTGGCGTGATGGCAGTGTGAGAAATGTTGGGACATACTGAGAAGTCGCCATCAGAGGATCTTCTCATTGGTGGCTTTCATAGAATCACAGTAATTTGTCCTCTAACGTGGCAGTGGTGTCCTGATGTTTAACAGCTACACTTTACTTTCCAGATAACAAAATCGAATTGATCTAACTTCCTCCCATCACTTCCTCCCTCCTCCAATCTCTCGCTTCTCTTCTAAACCTGTTCACATCTCATCTCTTTCCTCCAGGATATTCTTGCGCTCTGGTTGGGGCTGGACCTGCATCTTTGTCGGCTCCTTTGTCTTCCTCCTCTCCTTCTCCATCCGTCGCTCCCTCTCTCTCTCCATCCGTCACCTCTCCCGGCTCGGGGTGGCTGGCGGCTTGTGGCTTGGTTTCTGTAAACTCCTGGACCTTCTGGAGAACGCCACAGGAAGCTGCTATGAACCTTTGCTCACCGGTCCAGAGGTCACCAACGGACAGCCTCTGTTGGTGTTGCGAGAGGGGGAGAGTAAGTCTGTGTGCCTCAAAGCTGGGATGCTGTGGAGAGGGTATGAAGTTTCAGAAGACGTCTTCCTCCTCTGCCTCTGCTGCCTGCTGCTGGCTGAGGAAACAGCAGTGTTTGGACCTTATCTGAGCCTGGGTGGGATCTCGGATGCCCCTCTGAGGATCCTCTTTCTGTTCTGTGTTCTCCTGCTCTGGCTCTGGATCTTTCTGCTGCTCTGTCTCTTAGCTTACTTCCCTCAGTTCCCCACACAGCTGCTGGGGGGCGCGCTCGGCTGTCTGAGCTGGAGGGGGCTGTATCAGGGCTGGTACCGTCTGGGGCCCAGCTGGTGCTGCCCTGGGAGGCCTGGACTGGGACTGCTCAACACCAAGTCCAGCTGTACTGAAGCAGAGGATGCAAAAATGAACCATGATCACCGCAATTAATTGAAGAAACAGATTGTAACACCAACACAAAGATGAATTCAATCATTGATGGTGGCTGTTGATTCTGAAGATTCTCTTACAAACACAAAGCCTGCCTGTTTGTTTGTCGTCCTCTTTTAAGATTAACACACGAAATCCTGTTGAAACTTTGAACAAATGGACAAAGTGTGCTTTCAGAAATGTGTCTGTGCATCTAACATGCTGTTTTCTAATTTACTGGAACCAGTGGGGTCCCCAGAGCTTCATGGGGGGTTGTAAGGGGTTTTTGATTTTAAGGGAGTTATGGAAAAAACTTACTTATACTTACTTACAGTAGGCCTATATGTCAGCATTTCATTCATTTCTGTGAGGAAAACTAGGTGAAATTGCTATTTTTAAAGTTTAGATTATTATTTAAAGGACCAGTGTGTGTAGGATTCAGGGGGATCTATGTGGCAGAAACGGAACATAATATTCATAAGCATGTTTTCATTAGTGTGTACTGTATACTTTGTGGCCACTGCAGTTTCTACAGGAAGGGTGAGGCGAATGGTTTCAGTTTGTTGCAGTCTGCAACCTCACAGCTAGCTGCCACTAAATCCTGGACCTTTAAGGTAGAAACTTGTAAAAATCTCACAGGATAAGGGCGCAGTGAAGGCCTGAACACAAGCTATACTCACACAGGCATTCACTCTGCTAAACAGGCTCATCCTGTTTTTTAAAAAGAAGCCTCTTAAATATGTATGCCTGTTTAAAATGAAAGAAACATACAATACAGAGAAATGTATAAAGTTCCTGGAATTATTAGGAAAACTCAACTCTGATGGAGAAAATAATCTGCTTCCATTTCATCCAAATCACTTGTTTTACACAAATTTTCTGCAGTTCTGATCAGAATTTGGGATAATTGTAGTTTTTCAGTTGTTCTGTATTGTTATTGTTACACATTCAATATATTAAGTGTCCATGAAATATGTCAGTCAGGGGTTGTTAGTTTACTCAATGATAGAAAAGGGGTCCCTAAAGTCAAAAGGTTGGATACTAGTGTTCAAATGGTTGCTGCAAATACACGCTGTGGTTCTCTGAAGGCCTGTTTTCTGTGGAAATGGATGACAGGAGAGTCTCCACAGACAGGAGCTCAGGACAAGTGGAAATGTTTGAGAACCCCAGACTTTCTGACATCCAGCTCCAAATTTGTTTACAATGTGGAGAAAGAAAGTAACTGAAATGATTTGATGGATATGTAACATGTAAATTAACAACGAAGTCAGGCCACCATTTGTGGAGGCTAAATAAATGGAGAAATGCACAACTCCATGCGTTTCTCTTGCAGTATCTTATGTGAGGAACATGTTTGAGAAAGCCCATTGCCTGACAGCATCTGAACTGAACATGAAAACTAGCCAATTACCTAATCTTAATGAAAAACTAAAGAGCCAACATCTGTTTACAAAACTCTAAAATGCCGACAGTATCGAAAAAGCTCGCCAGAGAAACACGTCACTCTTTATCTCCTGATGAAGACAGAAGAACCTTTTTCCTCCTAAATTTATTTTATTGATAAAATGTCTCAGGGAAAAAAATATATACAAAACATCAGCCATCAAACAGCAGAAGATAAATGCTGCCTTGACATCTCAAACAGCAAATCAGCTGTCAACCTCACAAAATCATTACATGCAGTTTCACAGCGCTCAGAGGGACCGGGAGGTTGAAGCATTGTTCTATTACATAGAAAGACACAGAGCTCATGTCCAGAAACAGTGATTCATTAAATTTGTGGTTGATCACCGTTTGGCTAAACTCAGAATCAGCATCTTTCCATCCTTAAACCTCTACCCAGATAATGTTCATTACATCAGAAAAAACAAAACAAGGACAAGGACAGTTCCTTCATTAAAAAACGAGACAAGAAAGACTGATATCGTGTATATACAAAATAACTCTAATGAGCATCCTAGACTGAGAGGAAGTCCATGGCTGATGACAATTAAGGCATAGTTTTAACTTTTGTCTTCACAAGACAATCTCTTCTTTAAAAGTCGGGGCCATATTCAATGGCACGCTGCTGGTGCCACGTTTCAACATGGATCAACAAAAGTCAATGACAGTGGAGTTTGTTCCTCAGTGACATCATTAAATATTGAAATATTGACATGACATTCGGTTTGCTACAGCTACTGTGTGCCAGTCGACAGGCTGGTTCAGCACTACATCCTTAAACTTTACAGAGTCATGGCATGCACTACACAGTACTTCACTGATTATCGAACAACTTTTTGAATATTACCAACATGGTAAACATTAAAATCAAGTGAATAATTGTGTGTACTTGAAGAGGGACAAGTATTTGAATGCACTCTCAGCCTTCAATCAGTTACCTAAGTACTGAGACAGTGAACTGAAGCTGGCCCTTTGAAGGTGTCGACGGGGTGTCAGATCATGGCAGATTCATGGGGAGTACAAAAATCATAAAAGGTTTAGGGAAGGATCAGAAGAGGAAGAATTATCAAGAAAGGGATGGAATGGGGGAGTTGACAGAGTCCAGGGGTTCCCAGTGACTGTCCATCATGGCGTCATAGAGCTCCTCGCTGCGCTGCATGAAATCTTTGTTCCACTGCTCCACGTCACAGTCAGGGATGGGTTCTGCAAAACACATTGGATGAAGTTTATTTTTATTATTATATGTTTATTTTGTTTATTTTGTTTATTAGACCTGTATTTTCATTGGACCTATATATATGCAATCTTGCCAGCTGTTGGGCTGATGGTGGCCAGTTGGAAAATTACCAACTCTACTGGACACCTTAACAGGTACCCAAACACGTGGGTAATGGCCAGGCCCTGTTTGTGGCACCAGAAAACCCTGACACTGTGGATTTACTGCATCATTGCTGTAAGATATTCACTGCCTCCACTGCTAAAGAAAAATCTTAATCAGCTGTTGCACATTTAATATCATATGTACATGAAAGACATAACCAGTTATGGCAAATGTGAAAAAGACCTAATCTGGCAACACAAGAACACGTCTGCTGATGGGCTGACAGCATTTCCTGTATGTTCACAGTGGAACACAGAAGAGCATTACCGTGGTAAAGAAAAGTCTTACCTTCTGCATTGTCCTCCTCCATGTCCCCAGCCTCCTCGTGGCCCTGCTTGGGAGAAACATTCAATATTGGGAGTTATTTCTGAAACACTGGAAATGTATGTCACAAGAAGGAAAACCCCTGCAGGAACCCAGGTATTCCTTTAAGCATGGGAGTCAAGGTCATTCCCTCACCTCGACAGCTCCTGACATGTCAGTGGTCATGGGTGGCATCCCCATGGGAGGGGGTGGCATCATGTGGCCTGGTGGGGGGTATCCATAGGGACCATAGTTGTAGTTGTAGCCACTGTTGTAGCCACTGTTGTAGCCGCTGTTATAGCCGCTGTTGTAGCCACTGTTATTGTAGGCGCCGTACTGGTCGTAGCCTCCCCACTGAGAGTAGTAACCCCCCTGACCCCCGCTGCTATTGCTGCCATAGTAATTAGACTGGGACTGGCTGTAGTTGCTATGGTAATTCTGGCCCTGGCCCCCGTGGTAGTTGCTCATCTTCTGGCTGCAACACAAAAAAAGAACAAAGTCTCATTAACTTTTGATGGAAATTTGGCAAAGGACACTGAATAATTCAGCTCAGTTATTGGATTCAACATCAAATTAAAAGATGATATAGGGTGTGTGTGTAAGTGTGTGCATCTCTTAAGTCATCAAATGAACCAATGAACCACCAGTTTTTAAATCGTCAAAGTTTTAACCTTAAGTCTCGATGGAATCTAAATGGATTTAAGGCTGTAAGATGGATATGAGCAAAGAACAGAAGACAACAGAATGAAATGAATGATGTTTCACTGGAAACTACACTGAGGTACACTTTCTGCTCTGCTCTCTGTAGTATGTGAGCTGCCAACTATCATTTAAACACTGTTCTCAAGTAAAATCCCGGGATATTTTATTCAGTGTCATTTCACTTCTACTAGATCTCAGCAGCATTTGTTCCCACTCAGGACATAAATCTTTAAAAACAGCCTCAGTACTGCAGTGCAGTCCACTGTAGTTTAGGAGGAAATGGTGTATTTGTTGGGGACTATTTAAATGTTAATGAACAGGCCAGCCAGGTCAGCATGAACCAAAAGTATTTTCAGTACCTCACTGAATCTACACCTTTAAATACTTCATTCTGTCCTTGAGGTACATACACGCAGTGAAATGATTACACTGCATAAAATGTACAGTGTGTATTTCAATGATTCCACCCCGTCTTTTGGTCCGTTCACATTCAAAGGTTGTGACACATGATGGGACATGCATGAGGCATCACACTAAGACTTGCAGGTGAAATAAGAATACTTTAAGACCACCAAGCTATTTGAACAGTGACAGATCGGTGGCTTTGCAGCACTTACTATGATAATCTCTGTGTCTCACTGGGTGTGTTTTCATTGCTGGTATCTGCATCTTTTTATGCCGGGGTTCATTAAATCGTGACATACAGTCCAGATATTTTGCCATGTTCCATCGTGTTTCGGGGTCGGTGTCTTACCTCTTTGCCACAGCAATACTGAGCCTGAGTGGCTTCCCCCCCAGCATCGTACCCTGGCACTCCTCGATCGCCTTCTTCTGCTCGCTCTCCTCCCCAAACTTTACGAAGCCATAACCTCTGAAAGTCAAACAGCAGTCACACCTCCTGTCCACACCACCACACGCTCCATACTTGGCATTTAATAGCCACTTATAATGAGAAACAGAATATAATGGGTATTATTATGGTAGAACTGAAACTTGTTGTTTTACTTTTAACATGAGGTAGCATCACTTGAATTGTGAGTTGCTCTTGCTTAGCCTATATGGGGAAAACAATAGTTTTAGCATAAGACGGTAAGAAAACATTTCTTCAGGCTTTTTTCGAAAATAGATGAAGAGGTACTTGTGGTCAACGTCCACAGCACGGCTATCTGTATAATCATTAAACCACAGAAACCAGGACATATCTTTATATTATTGTACATTTCTTACAATAATATTCAAACCAGAGCATTATACAACACGCTAGGGGTGGGCGGTATACCGGTTTCGTCACGTGTCACGTTATGCCACGACATGGATTTTACAAAACCGTCATTACAGTGATAAATGTTCTAGCATATTAAAAATTATGTGCTTTACTGAGGCTGCGATAACATGCAGGTAGAGGGCTATGCATGTACTCACAGAACTGGAGTTACACCCAGTAACTACTACTTTCATTGGTACAATGCTGACTCCAGTAACAGGAAGATGTGGAAGGTAACATTATGAGCTATGCACGTCAATTTTTCTGTTGTTGGCTGCAAGAACTAACATGAAATGACTGGATAACTTTTAGGCTATGTGTGTGTGCTAATCATTTTCCTTGGGGAAGTAGGCTTTGCTTCAGAACGTAACCTCAAGGATTGATCAACACCGTGTTCAAACTTCGAACCTGTAAATTTTGTTGCTGCCGTCTGTAAATGTACTTGACAGACATGTCCTGCGGCACATGAACTGTTGTACTTATATACTCAGAGTTTCCTGCCAAATAAATGCTGTAGGGATGCCTAATCCTACCCCTTGTTTACTCTGAGAATGAATCATGTTACATTTACTGCTTAACCTATATTATAGTGCAGGGTACTCCTTCCATGTGGATGCAAGGAATAGCCTAAACCCTATTTGGAGCCAATAAACACATCAGTTTTTTAAAATATGCTTTTCTTCAAGCTATATCCCCTTATATTGCCAATAGAGTGAAAAGAGGTAGAATCATGTTGAGCGCAGTATTCACCATTGTAAAAAATTATTTCCGGTCATACCACCCACCCCTACAACACACAAAGGAAATTAAACAAATCATATGTAGTTCAAGAAACCAGCCGATGTCAAACTGAACACTTATGACATTTCTGAAGCCACATTGCTGCCAGTCCACCTCTATGAGTTGACATACCTGGAGTATCCATACTGGTCAGTGACCACTTTGGCTCCCTTGCAGGAAAGGTACTTCTTGAAAACTTGGTGTAGTTGAAAGTCATCTACTTCAGAGGCCAAGTCACCCACAAACACTGAGAACTCCGGCCTGAGATGAGCAAAACCTTTGATCAGACACTCATAATATTCTTAAAGACAACTTCATCAGTCTTACTACAGAGGTCTGGTAAGCAAGTGGCGTCACAAGGATATTTCACACAGCATCCACTGGACACAAAGGGCTTTAAAGAACGTTTTTCACATATGCAGTAGCACTCCCCAAATGCTGAAAACAGACTGAGGAGTAAATGTGGATGTATTACATGGGATGTATTACGTGTGTGTGTGTGTGTGTGTGTGTGTGTGTGTGTGTGTGTGTGTGTATGTATGTATACATACATATTATTTTTTATTTTATTTCTTTTTTTTACATTTACCATACTGTGATATAACAGAAAAATGATGGAAAAGTTGAATGTGAATCATATCTTACCCTGCCTCTGGCCGTTTGCCATAGGTGGCATAATTTAGCTTAAACTTCCGGGGCTGCACAGGGGAGAGAGAAAACACACACACTAAGCCAACCTCAAACACCAAAGACGTGTAGTATAGCACTGATATTGCTGGAAATAAAAAGTGGAGTTATTATGGTTGTTATTTGGTTTTACATACCTCCACCACCCAGACCAGCCTTTAGCCCATTCCTCAGTTAGTTCCTACCAGAGACTCTATTCACCAGCTTCAAACAAAGTACATTCATGTACAAGCAGCCTCTCAGCCACCTTCAGCAGCAGGTACAGGTGGACAGGGGAGCCCAGCAGCTTGGCCAGCTCACAGGGCCAACAGCATTTCAAATTCAGTAGCAAGCAGCTAAGCTCACAACTTTACACTCCACTTGAGACTTTAAGAAGTTTCAAGCTGGCATGAATTTTCCTATTTATTACTTTATGTATTTATTACACCACCAAACCTTTAAGGAGACTTGCTGTCACTGCAGCCAGTATAGAATATAGTTTCACTTAATAGTATTCGTACAGCCTGGGATAGCACAATAGTGGTAGCTAAAGCAACACAAACAGCAAATTGAACTGATTTGACACATTTAACCAATGCATTAACAAGAATCTGGTGTGTTTACAGAGAAAAATGACAACCTCATGTTGTATTTACTTAGAATCATTCAGTACTATTAAGTTATTGTCATAACAAAGGAGGACCAAGACTAGTTGAGCTCCACTATCCACAGTCAAATCAACACATAAATACTGTTTGATAACATAACTCTAACACTGGAGGAAAAAAAGGAGGCGATATTAAATTGTCAATAGTATATATAAATATATATATATATAGAGAGAAACAATAATATATATAAATATTGCAGGACGATTGTATCAACGATATATGAGCAAGTATTTTGCTATTACGTCATAGAACTGACCGGGTTTGATCCAGGGACCAGTTTTCCGTTGAGCCTTTGGACACAGCGGTCAACACTTGCTTCATCTGCCAGCTCCACGAAGCAGTATCCTGCTGAACCACTACACAAGAGGACAGAAATGTTAGGGACACACAGAGAAGACATTTTCTATGCAAACAACAGAACAGCAATTAACAGTATAAAAGCCACACGGGTCATTTCGCCATCAAACCTGCTGTCACATTTCAGTCAAGAGTGAGCAATATTTGCTGTGGAGATGAGTCAACACTTAACACTAGGGATGCCCAGATCAATCAGCCACCAAATGCTATCAGCTGATATTTGGTAAAAAATGAGTGGCTACTCTCAGTGAGTAGCAGATCAGTAACTAGTCAACTTTCCCACATTTGTTTCTTGGTACACTGTCCACTCATTGCATTTCTCCTTGGGAGTTCTTTGTGCCGATCAGTTAATTGAGCAGACTAAGTAAATACTGAAAGAACTTCAATAATTGTTGTCTCCAATAATCACTTTGGCACAAAAACATGGGTAAATAGTAGGGGTGGAACGGTTCACAAAATCCGCGGTTCGGTTCGAATCACGGTTTTGTGGTCACGGTTTTCGGTTCGGTTGGGTGTACATTGATTGTTTCAAAAATCAATTATGTCTTGTATAGTAATGTTAAAACTGAAAGAATGAGGCAGTCTGACATTTGATACATCATTGTGACGGTCTTGGGTTAAAGGTAAGTGAGATTCTGGCACTGAAAGAGAGGAGATATTGCTAGTTCCAACATGCTTTTCATTTATTTGGAAAACAATATCTCTATCTAAAATAAAACGCTTCGCCAAAACGGCTCTCACAACTCTGACGCTTGGTGCTTATGAAAGAATTTAACTTTACTGTTTTTACAACTCACATTATATACCATCAACATAAAGTAAAGCATAGGCTCTATCAGACTTAGGTCCCTTTGAAATCAACACAAAAATAACATGTTTCTTCTAACATGTAACATGTTTCAACTCCGTATGGACTATTAGTGGTTCATGAAAAGCTAAGTATTTTCCACTCGAAAATTGAACTGCAGTGTTTGAAATACAATCAAAGAAATAAGGCTGGAGTCTGTTTGTTTGTTTTTTTTAATCAAACTT
This sequence comes from Chaetodon auriga, assembly GCF_051107435.1. NCBI lineage: Eukaryota > Metazoa > Chordata > Actinopteri > Chaetodontiformes > Chaetodontidae > Chaetodon > Chaetodon auriga. The sequence continues at coordinate 4,637,509 of NC_135085.1, read as the reverse complement.
AAAGTGTCACTGTGTTATCTAAAGTAACAAAACAAAATACAATAAATAATCCAGTTGCCCTGGATGTCCATCCATCCGTAGTAAGAGCAACATAGGCTGTGTCAGACAACTCTTTCACAATTCCCCGTCGGACCTCTTCATAAAGTGCGGGAATTACCGTGCAGCTGAAGTGTTTGCGGGAGGGGATTTTATATCGTGGCTCGAGTGCCTTATCATGCACTGAAATCCCGCACCCTCAACCACGGCATAAGGTTGCATATCTTTGGCGATGAAACACCCCAGTGCTTTCGTTATGCCCTTCGCCCTGTCTGACTTGTCTGTGTACGTTTGTTTAAAAGCCGCGGGGAGGAGAAGTTGTGCAGCCCTGCCCGGCTCTCTGCCCGGCTCCCCGCCCCTCCTTCTTGCGCTGTCAACGGTCACACTGGGATGATGTCTCCGCAGTTGAGCCAACATGTTAGATGTGTTTCCGTTAGCGTAAGCGATACGCGTTGCACAGTACTTGCACACTGTGGCACTTTTATCCACAACTTTCTTACCGCCTTCATAGGTCACCCTGAATGCAAAATGCTCCCACACACCAGACCTATATAACGCTGCTGGCGCATCCTCTAGCTCCGAGTCTTCTCCGCTCGCCATGTTCGCACCTCCTCTAAAACTGATTTCCCCCAACACACCCAAAGTTGCGCGCGAGTATGATTCGAACGGCACGCACGCGCACCGAACCGGGAAGGTCGACCCGAACGGTTCGGCTCGGTTTCATTAACCGTCCCATCCCTAGTGCATCCTCTATGTCCGGCCTAGGCGGCCCGCCTTCCTCACTTCCACTTGCCATGTTTGTACACGCTGCTCCTCCTTGCTTTGGTTTCGCTTCTTTGGCGCGAATGATAACCACGTGGTAACATACGGGCTACAATGCGCACATCGAACGTCTGGTCACCAAAAAAACTTAAACCGTGGACACCGTACGGTTTACACATGCCCCGTGCCGTGAGAAGCAAAGCGTACGGTTCGGTTTGTCCACATAAACCGTACCATGCCTAGTAAATAGTGTCCATAATCAGATAACATTTGACCAGAATTCCTTACCTATAATACTACTATACCAGCTGCTTCAACATACCAATCAGTTGCTCAAAGATGACTGGTAATTTGCATCAACAGCACAGAAAACATGATCAGGGCATCCCTACTTTAGACTGAAGTCAAAGCTGTCCACCTCTACTAAACTTTACCAATACATGTACCATATCAGTTGTGTTGAAAGCTTCAAGAGAAGCTTTAAGGCGCTCTGTGTATCCTACCCTGTTATCCTGTGAGTGATGATCTTCACTCCAAATGGCGATTCTCCCATAGCACTAAAGGCCTGCTTGATGAAGTTCTCATCCATGTATGGGTCCAACTAAACACACATGAAATAAAATTTTACATGAGGCACAATCAATCCGAACCAAAAACAATAGGTCAGAATAGTAGAGGGCAAAAGTTTGTAATGTAAAAACTGGATAAAACACCTATAAAATGATAAAACAAACATATGAAACAAAACGAGCATGGTCCTTTCCACTACTGGTTAATGCAACACATACAGCTCGTGCGACTTACAGCGTAACTTACAACGTATGACATTTTAAACTGTCACAGGGGTCTAACTATTAACATAAATGATGGCTCTATTGCATTTAGATGACGTAAACATAAATGGCGTCGTGATTAATGTAATCACACTCGCGTCTTTGCTGCCGAAAAACCGGATGAGGCGTCTCAGTTTGTGTCTCACACACTTATTGACTTTATATATTTGGTATTTATTAGCAAGGTTTATTAGACTTATAACTCTCAAGAATAAAAAGGCAATTTAATAGGAGGCAGAAACTACAATGTTGGCCAACATAAGTGTGCGTAATGTTAGCGGACTACATACAACATACGCGTGACGTTACCTTCAAGTTAATCACTTATGTGAACACAAATTCAGTCGCTTCGCGCCGCCCGAGGCCACAGAAACATTACAGCTGGCTCCCTGAATGGAGAGATCCTCCGCCAAACTCCACTCAAATCTATACCAGTTTAGAGTTTGGAGACTTCTCCCAGCCGCTTAGGCACTCTCGCGTTTCTTTGGTGACGTTACTTAATGTATAAGAGTGCAAGTCTAACTTACACGATATCGTTAAACGTGAATTGTAACTATTAGCTCGTGCCAAGTTACAGCTAATGGCTTCTACACAGGTCAATAGCTTAGCGGGCAACGATTCAGCTGAAGTAAGGAGTGCTTGGTGAAATATTTAACCACCAGTGTTGGCTTCTGTTTGTGTTAATGAAAGGTGTAAAGCCAAGTTCTACCAACTAAGTACCTTAGAACAGAGGTGAGCCAAAACGTTCACAACAGGGGTCACACACACGGGCTAACTACCAAGTAACCGAGCTAGCAACCAGCATGCGTAGCTAAGCTAATGTTGCCACACTGAAAGAAACAGACTTCAGACATACATCACCCATCCACAGACTCGTCTGTCTGTTAAACATCTTGAAGGCTGGAACGGAGAGGAAACTGTAAAGGAGGTCGTTGGTGTTTTGCGGGGGGTGCAAAAAAGCGAAATTTTGCAATGTTAAAAGTTCTCCACACGTTCAAGCTAAACACGTCGAGTACTGGTTCCTCTTCCGTCTCAGGTGGTGTTACTTCCGGTGTTAGGCTGCCGCGAGGGGCGTGCGGTTCTCGACCAGCAGGTAGAATTTACAGTTGAGGCAAGCTCTGCTAAAGTATTGTTAATGTAGCGTTTAGAGTCATCAATGTTCTATTAGACTCAATAGAAGTTGCATTTCCTTCATACGACTGGTCCATTGATAACCTGGCTGAATTGCACTTTACTTTTAAATACACTGTACATGTTAGTTTAATTGATTCCTTCACATTTGGTGGGTCAAATATTATGACCAGGTTAGATCACTGGGTAATCTACCAGCTTTATGGCAGCTTTCTTGATCAGATTTATGGTTTTGACTTTATTAAGTCTGATCAACTTGATTAGTGCTAATTTTTTTTTATTTTGTCCTCATCCTTAAAACCAGGTCCCACTGAGATTTGTACTCGGATGGATGTGTATTGGATGTGGTCACATCCACCTGGTCTTTTGAAAGAGAATCCTGATACCTGATGCCTGATCTGGCACCGAACGTGTAGTGCAACAATTTTTTAAAAGGCTACATGAAGGAGTCTCCGCTGCAGAAGTAAACTTGTTGAATATGACATATCTCATGGTTAACAACATGTCTTTCTTCATGTTTATTTCTCTAGGGAAAGCATAGCACTAATACTTCTGTAAACAGTTTAGATGGTCAGAAGAATTCATGCAATTCAATCAGAAGAATCATTTCTTGTAGGTAAGGTACAGTATTTCACAAGTGTTTTTACCAAACCTTGTCCTCAAAATCAGGTCCCACCGAGATTTGAACTCGGATCGCTGGATTCAGAGTCCAGAGTGCTAACCATTACACCATGGAACCACAAAAAAGACAGCTGCTTGGTTTGATTGCTACATGATTATACCAAAAGATTTGAAAGAGGATCCTGACACTGTCAACCTGTGTGGACACATTGCACTGATGATACTGCTAATGGAAACCGGATTTCATATTGTAAATTTGACATTGTCTCAGTTTCACTCCATAAATTAATATAATTGTCAGTTTCCTATTCATTATTCAGTGTATTAAATTCTCAATGTCATGCCAAAAGGGACACCCATGGCCCTGCAGATGCACAAGTTTATGTAGAGACTTCATAATTTGAGTATTTGCTGGACATTGGTCATTTTATATTAGATTTTGCTCTTATGTGCAGCCTGATCATGATAATGTCCCTTTCAAGGGCCTTTCCATTTGTGGCACTCAATGCATGATGTCTGGCACCGAACATGTAGTGCAACAATTTTTAAAAGGGCTACATGAAGGAGTCACCGCTACAGAAGTAAACTTGTTGAATATGACATGTCTGATGGTTAGCTACATGTCTTTCTTCATGTTTATTTCTCTCGGTGAAGTATACTAATTGTAAGTGGTTCAATCAGTCAGAAGGAATTACGCAATTTGAAGAGTCATTTCTTGTAGTCAAGGTATTGTGTTTTTCAAGTATTTTTACCGAACCTTGCCCTCAAAATCAGGTCCCACCGAGATTTGAACTCGGATCGCTGGATTCAGAGTCCAGAGTGCTAACCATTACACCATGGAACCCCTATGAAGCTTCAATGCGCTGCGTTCAATTACAACTGGAATGGTTGGGAAATGTCAAAGTCGTGCCAACAGGTTTGAAGGACGATCCAGAAATTGAGGAACACAACATTTACAAATATGTACATTACATCGTACAACTAGAGTTGGTGGGAAGTGCCATAAATGATGCTATTATTTTGATATTTATTTTATTTGCTTCTAATGGATCAAATTTCTGTTTGCAGCAGTAGAGGTGACAGTCAAACCAGCAGAAGAGTTCTAACGCAGAGGAAGATCTGTACAACGTCAGTGTTCCAACGAATGTCTGAAAAATGCCAGACTGTTTCCTGTATATTTGGACATTGAAATTCATTTGGAAATTACTTTTTAAATTATGCAAAAAAAAGTTATTCAGACCTAAACCTTAGTGACATTATATTTGCTTGCATTCATGATGTTCTATGTAAGTAAAACTGTGTTTATACTATAACTGTATATATGCAATTTTACTAATTGTAACTTTTCCAGTGCTTTCAACACATCCAACCATCATTGCTCAGGGGGAAGCTGGAAGGAGCTGGCGTAGACTGCCACCTGGCTGCGTGGACCATCAATTACCTCACCAACAGACTACAGTATGTGAGGCTTTGCAACTGCGTGTTCGATGTGGTAGTCTGCAGTATGTGGGCTCCACAGGGGACAGTGCTCTCCCCCTTCCTCTTCACCCTGTGCACATCGGACCTCAGACACATCACCAACGGCGGTCACATCCAGAAGTTCTCTGATGATACAGCCATTGTTGGACACGTATCACAGGGGAATGAACTGGAAAACAGGGATGTTGTAGTCAACTTGCTGGTGTGGACTGAACCACCTGCACATGAACGCCAGCAAGACGAAGGAGATAATTGATGGTAATTGATTTCTGAAGGAATGTACCACAGATTACACCAGTGAACATCCAGGGCTTGGACATTGAGATCGTGGGGGATCACAAATGCCTAGGTGTTCACCTCAACAACAAACTGGACTGGACAAATAACACAGATGCCCTGTACAGGAGGGGCCAAAGTTGTCTGCACCTCCTAAGAAGACTGAGGTCCTTTGAAGTATGTAGGACACTGTAAAAAACTTTTTCTGACTCTGTGGTGGCATCTGCAGTTTTCGATGCAGTGGTCTGCTGGGGCTGTGGAAGCTCTGAGAGGGACAGGAAAAGACTAAACAAACTGGTCAGGAGAGCTGGTTCTATCCTAGACTGCCCTCTGGACACCATCTTGGAAGTGGGTGAGAGGAGGATGTTAGCCAAGCTGGCATTGACCATGGACAACCCATCCCACCCCCTGCATGAGATGTGGGGGAGACTAAAGCAGCTCCCTCAGTAAGAGACTGCTGCATCCACTCTGTAAGAAAGAACACAACCACAGGTCCTTCATCCCAACAGTTGTCAGACTGTTTAACTCCAGCATCACGTAATGTAGCACTGTGTTGATGCAGTCTTTCTCAATTATACATCATACCCTCTTTTTGTTTGCACTACTGTTTCAATGCTAATCTATGCTATAATGCTAATCTGCTTACATTTATTCATTTCACCTGGTGCAATCTCTAAATTTCTAAGTTGTATACTTCTCTCAACAGTGCAATAACACTATTTATTATCCATATTGGCAACTGTATTTTTATAAACTGTATATATTGTGCATATACATAGACCTAGTATCTCCCAAGTGAAATAGTATTTTCTCAGGTGCAATAGCATTTCTCAAGTGCAATATGACATGTCATGCCAGTACGTAGGTTTTCTCATATGACCACTAGCAACAATCCTTTTTTTTTTTTTAATGGCTGTAGGATTCTTTGGCATTTACTATTTTTTATAATCTGTACAAATGTACATATGCATAGTTGTTTTCTTTTTTTTTAATCTATCCTGTACCTTGTATACTTCTATGTTTTCATTTTTACGTCTTTATGCCACTATGCCACTTATGTAACGACTAAGTTTCCCCAGTGTGGGATCAATAAAGTCCTATCTTAATTAGCCAAGAATTTACGCAATTTAGAAGTGTTATTTCCTATAGTTATGGTATTGGATTTTACAAGTATTGTTACCGAACTCTTCTATTCTCGATCTCTTCTATTCTTTTAAGGAGCACCTGTAACAAAAACAACTCGGGAATCAATGAAGTATTTCGGATTCTGGTTCTGATAATCTGAGTATTTGCTGGACATTGGTCATTATAGATTAGATTTTGCTCTTATGTGCAGCCTGATCATGATAATGTTCCTTTCAAGGGCCTTTCCATTTGTGGCACTCAATGCACGGTGTCTGGCACCGAACGTGTAGTGCAACAATTTTTAAAAAGGCTACATGAAGGAGTCTCCGCTACAGAAGTAAACTTGTTGAATATGACATATGTCATGGTTAGCTACATGTCTTTCCTCGTGTTTATTTAGCTAGGTGAAGTACACTAAGAAAAACTACGCAATGTAATTAGAAGAGTCATTTCTTGTAGTCAAGGTGTTGTGTTTTTCAAGTATTTTTACCGAATCTTGTCCTCAAAATCAGGTCCCACCGAGATTTGAACTCGGATCGCTGGATTCAGAGTCCAGAGTGCTAACCATTACACCATGGAACCACTATATCACTCTGAAACGCTGCGTTCACTTACAACCGGAATGGGTGGGAAATGTCAAAATCATGCCATTATTTGAGATACAATCCAGAAATTGTTTGAGGAGCACAACATGTATGTATATTACATCGTACAAGTACAGTTGGTGGGAAGTGCCATGAATTGTGCTGTTTTAAAATTCAGTGACATGTAAAGTGCAATCATCAACAGGAGTAAACACATTATTATGTATGACACTGCTAACAAAAACAGGATTTAAAGAATGAAAAATTTGTTCATGAACGGCCTTAATGCATAAATGAATGCTCGTGGTTCGCGCGTCATCTACGGAGGGCCATGCAGCGGTGTCTCGCGCGAGTTTTACAGCTGCGACTATGTAACCATGGCAATAGTACACTCTAGACTGTGTTGGACAGGTAGCTGAGGACGTGTGCGCAAAATGACTTCGATACAGGAAGCAATTTTTAAATGTGTGCTGTCTGGGGACTTGGAAACTATCAAGGAGCACTTTGAACGAGGGGGTGTCTCGGAGGAGTCGCAGGAGAAGGATTTGTTCGGACTGAAGGACGAGGCTGGGAGAAATGCCCTGTTGACTGCCTGCATGTTGGGGAGGAGCGCCATCGTCCGAGAACTGGTCAGAAACGGAGCCCATGTCGACGAGCAGACCGTCAGGGGTGAGTGGAAAACCGTTTGCTGGGTAATTATATAGGCTCAAATGCACTGCTGAGCTTCGCAAAGTGGAAGAAGATGCGTAGCTGAGTCAGTAAATAAGTGTGACAACGCATCTTCTAAATAAGTGCAAAGCCACTACTTTAAGTCTTGTTCTGAGCTGTCATGTCTGTTCCTGTATTAGTACATTGACGCCAGTGAAAAACAGGGTCTAATTTTGTTTTCTTAGCCTGCCTGCACACTCATTCGAAGTAAGAGGTGTATTTCTTGAGCTGCTGTAATCACAGTTGAAATGATTCATCTGTCCCTGGCCTCAGTTTGGTACTCTTCGTCCAGCAGGTTATTCCTCGCTGCACCTTGCTGCTTGTTGGGGCCACCTGGACACACTGAGGACTCTGCTCGAGCTGGGAGCTGACACTCAGACCAGGACCTTCAGGGGGGAGAGGCCTGTAGACCTGGCCAGGAGATACTCACAGACAGACTGTGCTGACTGTCTGGTCCTGGCAGGTGTGATGTTAAGACATCATCTGTGGCAAACTTTGATCAGCAAAAATGTCTAATGTTCTTCACCTGTGTGTGTGTGTGTGTGTGTGTGTGTGTGTGTGTGTGTGTGTGTTCATCTCTGCACAGAAGCTAAACAGGACTTGATGTCATACGTTGCCTTTGTTAAAGACCTTATCTCTGACCCAGAGAGGAAGCTCACAAAAGAGGAAAAGGTAACACATTTCTCTACGTCAGGACTGAACAACTTATTGAAACTCAAGAGAAAGATTATTTATTTATATTGTCCTTTTAAATACAGATTGTTGCCATATATTATGAATAAAACCTTGGATTTTAGGCGATTAGTTCCTCATCCAGCATATATTGCTACTTCACAGCATGCGTCAAGATTTCATATGGCAAAAAATATTCAAGAAACAATAAGGGGTATTTATAGTCTGCAAAACTCCTTGGCTCTTCCTGTCTACATGTTAAGTGAACCCAAAATTTCTCATTGCATGTGAAAGATGTTTCATCAAACTTTAAAAGGTCCATGTTTGTACTGTGCGTGTGTCACTTTCATTAATGGCAAATTGGACCTTTTCATGTTTGTTATTGAAACAAGTAGGTATTAGACAAGCTTCTAACTGTCTCCTATTGGTGCAGATGAGGAAACACCGACTTCAGTGATAATAATAATGATAAGAATGAGAATATCAACAATGCCAACAAGTGTCTTTTCTGCTGTAAAATTAGCTTGAGTGCTTTTGAGTGCATTAGCTTTTCTTCACTATGTGTCTCTCGTGCCTTCTGTAAATTTCTGCACAGAACATCTGTACACGTGCCTGTTCTGCCAAGTCAGACTGGATCCAGAGTGTCAAACACTCAACAGTCTCAGACGTCGTGGCCCAAAGGAAAGACATAGAGGACACGCTTCAGCCTATTCTCAGCAAGCTGTCAGCACAATGTAAGCATTGATATTATTGTACAGCACTGAGCTTTCAGAATTGACTTTTGAACACAAGCAAATTTCTCCCCAATGGAGGAACCATCTCAAGTTATACTTGTTACTGTGGACTGGTTTGGTTTGTGGTTGCAAATGTATTAGTTCTCAACCAGAATGTATTTAATTTGTCCATAAATCCTGCCACAGAGGCTGTAGTCTCTGGTGAAAGGACATAACTGAACATTTACTGTAAACACTACAGTAATTTCCCCTTGTGGGACTAATAAAGGAATATTGAGTAACTGTCCATGGGCACACACAAAAATATATTTCAGACCCTATCCTTAATGTCTTTTACCATCTCAGTATGGGATATGTTGAGTGAGTAATTGTCACGGTGTCTGGCACTGAACATCAAGTGCAACAGTTTTTAAAAAGGCTACATGAAGGAGTCTCCGCTGCAGAAGTAAAGTAAACTTGTTGAATGTGACATATCTCATGATTAGCTACATGTCTTTCTTCATGTGTCATTTTGTGATTATTTTTCCAGGTGAATCAAACTATCTGTAAGTGGTTCAATTAGTCAGAAGAATTCATGCAATGTAATTAGAAGAGTCATTTCTTGTAATCAAGGTACTGAATTTTTCAAGTATTTTTACCGAACCTTGTCCTCAAAATCAGGTCCCACCGAGATTTGAACTCGGATCGCTGGATTCAGAGTCCAGAGTGCTAACCATTACACCATGGAACCACAAAAACTCCCACTCCCCTGGTGTGGGCAGGATGCTACATGAGTATACCAAAAGCTTTGAAAGAGGATCCTGACACTGTCAACCTGTGTGAACACATTGAACTGATGATACTGCTAATGGAAACTGGATTTCATATTGTAAATTTGACATTGTCTCTGTTTCACTCCATAAATTAATATTATTGACAGTTTCCTATTCATTATTCAGTGTATGAAATTCTCAATGTCATGCCAAAAGGGACACCCATGGCCCTGCAGATGCGCAGATTTAAATATAGACTTATGAGTATTTGCTGGACATTGGTCATTATAGATTAGATTTCAGTGCATGGTGTCTGGCACCGAACATGTACTGCAACAATTTTTAAAAAGGCTACATGAAGGAGTCTCTGCTGCAGAAGTAAACTTGTTGAATATGACTTATCTGATGGTTAGCTACATGTCTTTCTTCATGTTTATTTCTCTAGATGACGTATACTAATTGAAAGTGGTTCGATTAGTCAGAAGAAATTAGGCAATTTAATTAAAAGAGTCAGTTTTTGTAGTCATGGTACTGAATTTTTCAAGTATTTTTACAGAACCTTGTCCTCAAAATCAAGTCCCACCGAGATTTGAACTCGGATCGCTGGATTCAGAGTCCAGAGTGCTAACCGTTACACCATGGAACCACAAAAAATCACATTACCCTGGTGTGGGCAGGATGCTACATGATTATACCAAAAGCTTTGAAAGAGGATCCTGACACTGTCAACCTGTGTGAACACATTGAACTGATGATACTGCTAATGGAAACTGGATTTGATATAGTAAATTTGACATTGTCTCTGTTTCACTCCATAAATTAATATTATTGTCAGTTTTCTATTCATTATTCAGTGTATGAAATTCTCAATGTCTTGCCAAAAGGGACACCCATGGCCCTGCAGATGCGCAAGTTTATGTAGAGTCGTCACAAGGACAGTGAGGAGATATCAGAGGAGACATCTGAGACGCTGCAGGGCTGTTTAGAGGTGACAGACTGGCAGGCACTCTGTGAGCCGCATGGGGACGACATTGATGGGCTCACAGAGTGCTATATCACTTTCTGTGTGGACTCCACTGTCCCAGCCAGGACTGTCCATGGTTATCCAAATAACAAGCTGTGGGTAACAAAGGACATCAGAGTCATCCTCAATGAGAAGAAGAGGGCTTTCAGAGCTGGTAACAGGGAGGAGGTGAGAACAATACAGGGGGAACTGAAGGTGAAAATCAAGGAGGCTAAGGAGAAATACAGAAGGAAGCTGGAGTGGAAACTCCAGCAGAACAACTTGAGAGAGGTCTGGAGTGGAATGAGGACCATTACTGGCTTCACTGGTTTCAGAACGACCAACAACAGAAGAGTTGAAGGCAGCGTTGACAGGGCCAATGAACTGAATCTGTTTTTTAATAGATTTGACACTGCAGGCCTGGCTCATCCCCCCTCCGGCTCCTCTGCTGCCTGTCCTGGACGACCGCTATCAACCACTCCCCACTCCCCCCTGTGCCTGTGCCCCCCAGCTGTGTGGAGTTCTTCACCATGTCTTCGACATGAGCCTAAGTCTCCAGAGGGTCCCCATGCTGTGGAAGATGTCCTGCCTTGTTCCTGCGCCAAAGACACCATGGCCCAGTCTGTGGTGGCTAGTGCTATTCTCTATGCTGTTACGTGCTGGGGCAGCAGGCTGAGGATGGGAGACACCAACAGACTCAGCAAACTGATCCGCAACTCATTTTTGTAAATACAGACAAATCTCTCTATCTCTTGTATTCTTTTGAGGAGCACCTGTAAGAAAAACAACTCGGGGATCAATAAAGTATTTCCAATTCTGATTCTGATAATCTGAGTATTTGCTGGACATTGGTCATTATAGATTAGATTTTGCTCTTATGTGCAGCCTGATCATGATAATGTCCCTTTCAAGGGCCTTTCCATTTGTGGCACTCAATGCATGATGTCTGGCACCGAACATGTAGTGCAACATTTTTTAAAAGGCTACATGGAGTCACTGCTGCAGAAGTAAACTTGTTGAATATGACATATCTGATGGTTAGCTACATGTCTTTCTTCATGTTTATTTCTCTCGGTGAAGTATACTAATTGTAAGTGATTCAATCAGTCAGGAGGAAATATGCAATTGGAAGAGTCATTTCTTGTAGTCAAGGTACTGAATTTTTCACGGAACCTTGTACTCAAAATCAGGTCCCACCGAGATTTGAACTCGGATCGCTGGATTCAGAGTCCAGAGTGCTAACCATTACACCATGGAACCCCTATGAGACCACATTATGCTGCATTCACTAACAAGTGAAATGGGTGGGAAATGTCAGTGTTTACAGTGGTTTGAAAGACAGTCCAGACATTGAGGAACACAATATGGATAAATATGTACATTACATCGTACAACTAGAGTTGTGCCATAAATGATGCTATTATGTTGATATTTGTTTTTTGCTTCTAATTGATCAAATTTCACACAGTAGAGGTGACAGTCAAACCAGCAGAAGAGTTCTAATGCAGAGGAAGATCTGTGCAACGTCAGTGCCCCAACGAATGTCTGAAAAATGTCAAACTGTTTTCTGTATATAATGTTTGGAAACTGAAATTCATTTGGAAATTACTTTTTAAGTTATGGAAAAAAAAAAATGTGATTCAGACCTAAACCTTAGTGACATTATATTTGCTTGCATTCATGAGGTTCTATGCAAGTAAAACTGTGTTTAGGTACTATTCATGCTCCACCCTTTGGACTTAAAATGTAACTTGGAAGTCATTTCGACTGGCTGCAACGAATAAGACTAAAAGAGACATAGCCCATACCATCATGCACAATGATGTTTTATTGGAAATTCACAGCAAAAGCAGGATGAGACAGACTCAAGAGTAGCTGCAACAACCTGGTTATCAAACCAACTGACAGACAGCCAGTTCACACACGAAACAGCCAAGTAACAGCATGGTACATGGCAGGGTAACCTTGTAGTATAACCGTAGTTCTCAGGTCATTATCTGCCTCCTTTCCATTTAACACGAGTATCTCTAAGAACACAGGGAGTTTGGCCAAGTGAACATGTTTGAGTTTAGGTTTTTACTTGAGGTCTATTGCTATTTCACTTGCAAACTGAAGGGGATACTGCTCGTCCTTACTTCCTTTGCATGCTGCTGCCATGTATCGGTGGTTAGAGGCAGATAGAGGCGTCAGTTAAACCACACAACTGGGTTTTATCGCCATGTCATTTTAGCCATTAGTGTTGTAACATTGCACACACGGAGAGACCAACGGAGGACAGTTGACACAATATAAAAAGCTTTAACCTTTCACTGAATTTGTTTCCACCTCAGTTGATTCATTTTCTTATGTCACTTCTTAACCCGGCCTGAACTGAAAATCAGTGAAGCCTATGCTTGTTTGAGACACAGGGACAAAGATGTCTCTCGAAGGGAATTTTTTGGTAAGTCCTAAATATGGAAAGCATGCAGAAAACACAGCAAAATAAAAAACTTGACTGAAACTAGAATTACATTTGGGAAGATTCTGCCAAGTCACAATTCAAACTCTTAGTGAGGCGAAAGAAATGTAGTTTAGCTCAATGCTCGAGGTTTAAAAGAACTGGCAATTGTTACACTTTCTTAACAATAGTCTTCAGGCGTGTAGAGCAGAACACATGGTGCACCCTCTTACAACCTGACCATAATCTGTAATTATGCCTACTGTTTGATTCAGACGTGCATTAAGAGAGTTCTCCACTGACTTAACATTGCACTCTGTAACTAACATTGCTGGACTCACAATGGACAGTAAAAAAAAACAATCAGAATTGATGCAGCAGAGCCAGAAATATTGTGTTTTTTATTCCATGAACTCTTCTTCCTTGCCAACACCTGGCATCTACAGTACCCACAATGCAACTTGACCACAGTTCAGTTGGAGATGCTCGTGTGTTCTGCTAGTAGTGGCTGATACGACCTCAGGCATCTAGCCTACAACAGAGATGAGTCGTCAGATGCTGAGAGCACTTCTAACTCCACACACTCAATTTTACTTCATTTTCAAACTTGTAGTCTTCAGACCCAACCAACACTGACTCAAGTGACATCACTTGAGTCAGAGTTTATCAGATTTCACACAGCTCCCTCGGGAGCCACAAAAGGCTTTGTGTAACCTTTTAAAAATATGCTGTCATACTCTCCAACACATGGAAGCAGACTTTAATGTATAAAATAAGTTCCCCTTCAATCATAAACACAACAAAACAATAGTACCCACATAATATCCATATCACCTTCATGACATTAAAATCGCTATTGCAGCATCACCCTTGCATATTAACCATTACCATAGAAACAAGTACAGAGCTCATGACGAGTGCTGTGGCAAACACCATCATCCTACAATGTTGTCTTGATCAAAGGCACCCAACTCATATAAAGTGACAGCTCAGGCTTTGAGACGGACAGCTGCCTTCTGTTGCTTCTTTGAGTCGAGCTGTCCCCTTTTTAACGTCATCACCTCACCATCCAGATCAGGCCTTTAACCTGCTAACAGCAGTCTGTGGCAGAACAGGTACAAACATTTAACTCATCACCTTTGCACACATCTACACAATGTTATCAATTAATCAAAGGCTACTGAGACAAACTGAACATAAAACAGGTCACTTGTAAGAGTATCTGCTTCAAGACACTGACACGAGCTCACATTTTGCTGAGGAAACATCCCACCTCTGATCAGTGTCTGTTGTTGAACACACAATACAAATATTGGCTGGAGAACAGTCAATGAAGCAGTTTGAACAGACTGGCACAGCAGACAGCAGAGAAAGACCTTCACCAGTCTGCAGAAAAAGAGTTTGAGTTCCAAAAGTTAATGAAAATACAAAATCATGCAAGTACACGTGTACTTAAACAAAGTGCTCAGTCCAGTCTCTGACAAAATGGGACTGGTACCGACGTGTCATTTTTGCATGAATGAATTTCAATGTCGCACAGTACAATATTCAGTAGCAGAAAAGGATCTGGGAGGAGGAAATGTACCTGTCCAGCTCAGGTAAGTTTCATTCCAGACTTGTTCCACAGTCCTCAACATGGTATTTCTCATGCTCTAGTTTTTTTAAACTTTCAGTTCTTGGTGATTGAAACAAATGCTTTTCTTCTGTAATGCTCCTTAGGCAGACTGATGACTTTTAAAGTCATGGATGAGACTGTACACATTAGATGGGACTTGTTTTTGTACACAATCCAGTCTTAAGTCAGGTTCCACACGACCCTTTAGCTGATCCTCTGCTCTGAACTCTTAATGCAACAGCCCAACCAATACAGTTTGTACCAGAGGGGGGGTGAAGTGTGGAGAAAAGACTGAATTTGCTTAATGACTTCAATTCAGTCCAACTTTTATTTACAGGATTGTTGAGGAAGATAAAGACCACAAACGACAACTCAGACCTGAGCTCATCAGGGTTAAGGTTCACTGAACACTGCCATCATCCTCCATCCCTGGCCAGCTGTGCAGCAACCCTTCAACTAGTAAACACACCTTGCAGTCATCATATTGTGCTTTTTTTGTGTATAACCTCTTATAATAGGAGTGTAAGAGAAACATCAATCACAGCATGTTCACACCCATAACTGAGAATATGTCTAACCAGCCCAAAATCTGTTTCAGACAAGAGACGATAGAAAAAATAGCAACTTTTCCTTCAACTTCCCAAGTTTCCTTTTGATCATTTCATCTTAATTTCACTGTGACTGGTTTCAACATAGTTTACCAAATTAGTAACTTTGTAAAAGACTGTTCCCTCCTGGGCCTTGCCAAGACTTAGGAAATAATGTAGTCTACAAATAAATGTGCTGGGTTTTTTTTTCTTTTCAGTTTTGACTAATTTAGACAATTTTTGCAGTTCACCTTTAGTAGTTCTCTCTCTAGGACTCACATGAAATCTGTGGTGGTTACTCTCCTAAAATCATTAATTGAGGAGTTCTTTTTTAAATTTTATTGTTAGTGACCCTTTATTGGAGCTGACACTCCACAGTGAGAATATTCTCTGTCAGTCCAAAGCTCAAATGCTCCATCTCTGACACCTCAGAGAACGGCTTTGAAGCAACACATCAGTTTAAGACCGATAGAAGTGAATTGTTGTGGTATAATGGTGCTGGTGACCAGAAGGTTTCAGTCAGTAAAGGTCAGCAGGTCCATATTACACTGATTGTTTAGGCCACTGAGGCTCATTGTTTCCAGTTCCAAACAGTGATGGGTTGCCGTTTCACTTACTGAGCTGAGCTGATGTTGACTTTGACTGTGCCTGTCTGGAATACATCGCGTTCATTACTATTGTGTTTTCTCTGGAATATCATGTGATGAAGACGGGATTTAATATGATGAAAAGACTTTGAAGTCAGTCGCTCCATAGGTTTTGTTGTCATGTTCAGCATTGTGCTCCTCAGTTCAGTATTTCACATTAGTTATTCTGTTGTCCTCTGAAGATGAAGGGCTGTCCCCAGTCTTCACTCTGAGCATGTGTTTGTGTGTAAAAGCATGATGTACCGTTTCCCCTGGCTGCATGTATGTATGCATGTCCCACAGTGTGTGTTCAGAGCCACTGTATCAGCCGTTGTAGTTTCCATTGGCAACCATGTTGGTTCCACAGTAACTCTCTCTGTCACCGGATTGGCAGATGTGTGGTGTACCACGATGATGAAATTGTGCAGGTCTGGTTACACTGGCAACCGACTATAAGTTACAGAAAAGGGCCGCCACATGTTGCCCTTCCTACAACCCGGACAAACATCAATGGCTCTGTGTTTGTGTCTCTCAGTGCTTGTCAGGGTCCCAGTTTGGTAGTTTCTCCAGTATAGCCTTATGGTCCACACCAACACTGGCCACCAGTCCTCCTTTGTTGACTGGCGTTCCACTGTAGTCGATGTCCTCTCCCTTCAGGGTTGTCATTTGGCCTCCTACAATCATTGTGATGACATGTCATTGGTACAGTGCACCCATTAAAGATTTATTACAGATATGATAACGATACATTCCTTAGAAAATAAAAACAGGGCCTTGTATTTAATCTCTTTTGGAGTATAACTGATATCCTGCTGCATTTTAGCATATCTGTTTATGTGTGCATGATGTGAGGAGCAAGATATCTTATTTTTCTAGGAACCATCAACACTGCACAAGCATTTAGAAGAATGCGTTAAGATATAAAGGCCTAGACAAACTTTCTCTCAATTAGCGTCTTACTACGAGGAGGGTTTCCTCCACAAACACACTATTTTCTTTAAAAAGTCATAACAGTTTTGTGTATTTCCTGAGGATCTGTCTCAGGGAGTTTGAAGTTGTCTGTGCTCGGAGTTGGAAAAACATGGCGGCACGTACTGCCATGCACTTATCAGGGTCTACCAACATTTGAATGAGACTGATAATGGTTGTGAGGATGTTTGCTTATGTCCACTGTCAGTTAAGTCTGATTAAATCAAACCTACACCGTCTTGATGAAGCAGATTACAGACTTGGAATGTTTAACTCTCAATAAACAACACCAAAGAATCTTCTAACTTAAAGTTTGATTGTTGCTTATTTAGTCATGAATATATAGAAAAATAATTCAGATTGAAACCAACATATCAGGAGCTTCAAAGGATTATGAATTTAGTCCAAAAAGGGCTTTTGTTAATTGTTTAATCAACAGCACAATCTGAATAGAACTTGAAACTGAAAAGGAAACCAAACACTGGAATAGAATAGTTGTTACATTACCCAGTGCATTCAGCAGTGCTGCACCAGCGCAGATGTCCCATTTCTTAATGAAGGTGATGTGGATGTAAACATCTGCTTGGTCGACGGAATCTGCTGAACCTGAAGGCATCTCCAGAAGTGACAGGACCTTGTACCCTGAGAGAGAGAGAACGAGACCTCGGTCAATATGATCTGTTTCTTCTTTATCACACTAGTGCTATGATACGCTGATATCTAGTCATACACATTTGGCCTGTATTATTATATTGTCATCAAGGGCTGGCTGCTGTCTTTACAGCTTTACACAAGCTCAGCAGATTTCCCCCCTCGTCACTGGCATTACTGGATGTAAATGGAATGCGGTCTTTGTTAATGTTTTCATCGATGGATGGATAGAACATTTTAGATGACAAATAATAGATCACAAATGGTTAAAATGGTTAAAACACCCTCAAAACACACAAAAGGTCAACTTAAAAAAAGAGATGTACCAGATTTCACAGCTGTGTGCCCCACTTCAAACTCAGACTCAAGTGTACGGATGTATCTATGTAAGGTCTTATCTCACACTTCAGCACCTCTAAACCTCTGCCTTTTGAGACCGAATAAAGAAAGAGAAGGAAACTGTGTCTTGATAGAAGGAGACTAACTGGCCTGCTGTGGAAGACTGTATGAGAGGTACCAATTATGAATGTGTCCTGCTTCATCTGCACATTCTATACTTGAATACGGAAAATACAGACATGAAAGAATTCTCCACTCACCTGCTCCACCTGCTTCCATGACCACTGTGCTATTTCCAAAAGCACTATGAACATAACCTTTCACTTGTCCAGAGTGGGAACGTGATACAATCACCTTTGGATGGCTGCCACTGTAGGACGACCGAGGACGCATATTTGAGCCCTGACCTACAAACCCCCAGGCTGAGGGAGAGACCAATGGGAGACAGAGAGACAAAGGGAGGTTAGAATTTAAATGCATAATATGCATTATTATTCTGTCAACCAACATTTCAACTATGAAATCTATAGAAAGCACATTTCACTGTTTCTTCCCCTGAATGCCTGTGGCAGGACCTGTGATCCTTTATGCCAATATATGTCAAAAAGGTTTTATTTTATATGCCACAGTCAAGAGTCTAAGCATGTGGAGGTATCTTGTTTAACACACACAAGGAAAATTGTGGAGACACATTCACTAACCAGTGAACCCAGTGAACGGCTGGTGTATGACCCCAATGACTGGTTTACCATCTACAGCCACACACACCATCGTGGTCACGTACTTCACCAGACTCTCTGTGGGGAGAGAAAGATCGGCAGATACCGAAGGAGGGCAGAAGAAAGATGGACCGAGATGAAGAAAGAGGTTACAGGATATGTGTGGGAGCAGGGGAAATAAAAGATGAATAGAGGAGAGCAGTGGAGAGATCACAGGATACTGAGGTGAGTCAATATTATACAAGAGTCTGAAAGAACGCATTTCATTCCTGGTCCAACTGGGTATTAAATAGGTACACATGAACCAGGAAACTGTCCCACACCCTTGGACAACCACCAGTGAGGTTCTTCGAGACAGTGGATCCCAACCCCAGGACCACAGACCAGTACCAGGCCACGGAACTTATGCTACTGGCCCACATGAGAACACTACATGATTAGGCAAAAAAGAAGAGTAACAATTACACAGCTTTATAGGCTAGCATAGACTGTTTGTGTTATTATTACTTTAAACTACAATAGGTCTTGTACAAACAAGGTAATCAGTCTGTTATTGAGTTTGTTAATATGCGTGTGCTGTGTTCTTCACACCAAATGTTTGACCTTTATTTTGGATGACTTTTAAACTTGTCTAGTGAAACGAATGATGTAGTGAAGCGTTTCATTTTTTAATTATCGTAGGAGACTGATGTGTCTACACTCGCGTTCCCAGTGAGGTGAAAGACCTGAACATCTGAGAAAGTGCTAAAATCTCTTCCAACAAAAGTGCCCGTCACGGCTCACATGTGGTAAGAACTGGGACTGATGCAGCGGCAGACCAAATCGTTATTTTATACACGTGATGTCGTCTAACAAAATCTACATGAATACAGATGAATGACAACAGCTGAGCTGTGTGAAAGACTATAATGACAATCGAAATGTTAGAGACTCTTTACCCCAGACTGCTGATTGACAGCCAGTTCAGCGTCCCTTCAGTCCCCTCCTGCTCTCTGTGACCACTTACACTGTGCTTCACTACAGCTGGATTCACAGTTTATTAGCACTCATTTCCATATTTTTCTGTTTCTGTTGCCAGACAACGGAACAAGTGTGAAATAGTGATTTAATCCAGGCTTATAAATACTGCATGTTAACCAGCATGCTGCTGTGCCCGGAGCCAAAATCATTATTTTATGATTGCGAAGCCAACAACAGCTCTGTTGTGCATTCAGCTATATTGACATTTAGAATGAGTGATCACAGAAGAGTTTTGAGGCAACAGAAAGTCTTTCTTAACTCTACTCAGCCCCCAACCCTCACTGGGCAGCTCATATCATCGTTTTGCAAAACCTCTGTTTACCCCGTACACACTGAAACACAGAGCCTGTTTTTATACATCATATTAATAAACACAGTAGAATTTATACACTCGGATCACTGTTTAGAAAAAGCTCTGTTTAGAGTCTAGATGGCGAAACAGACAAAAAGAGAAAGATGTTTACAGATTTCCCTGGCTTGATGTGGACGTCCTGTCAGTGGCTGACAGAGCAAACAGGAACTGTATTTGGCAGCTTCGGGCTGTATGAGATTAGCTGGATGAATGCTAAGAGGGCGTTGCTGCACAGCACCATGAAAACATACCTTATTCAAACAAGTGCAGCCACCAAACCTCATATATCCATTTAAGCTTTTTAAACATAACACTTGTGTGCACTACACTGTGAGTGAGTCCCGTGAGCTTCAACTGTAAAGACAAATCAACGCCCAGTTTTTCACAGCTCCTTAAAGAGGAGCAGCTCAAGATGTACGAGAGGTGAACATTATTGTCCAATATGTCGTCTAAAATGACTTCACTTCAGAAATATGCACACCTGTATATTCCTGCGTGGCATCTAGAGGATCGATCCACACAGTGATGCTCTCTGTAGGAACCTCCCTGCCCCCCTCGATCTTATCCTGTATGTCAGCTGGAATGTCCCGACTCCAGGTTGCCTTGTCCACCATGTTGTCATGTTCCTCGCTGTTCACCTGAAAGCAAACACATACATACAGAATTAGAAGTCCTGTGCATTAGGCTCATTTCAAGCTTCAGAACTGTATGTGAAGGCATCCCATACATCTGCTTTCCGGTCTTTCCAGTCTGACTGAGATATAATTAAAGCAAGTGAAGGAATGATGAGGGCAGCTTTCATAAAGGTCTGCCTCTGACAAGCTTTTGTTCTGTGGCTTCTAGCTTTGTTGCTAGTTCATGAGAGATTATAATTTGTGATTGAACTGTCTTAGTTAAGTGAAACTAAACAGAACTGAGTTCCTTCATCTACCAAACAAGTACTGGTATTCATCACTGAGTTTCCCCAGTAAACGATTACTGACTGAACGAAGCAAGAACACAGCAACAACGATGCACTGTGCAGAATAAAAGACACTGTGCTCACCGTGATCTCAGGAAAGGTGTTTTTTAGGAGGTTAAACATCTTTCTATGAGACTGCAGGTCACCCATAGTCAGAGGCTCGCTGGCTCCCTCCCTCGTCTTGCCCTTTGACTTCTCGTTTAGGCCATTTTCATCACGCACCGTCTTCACCTGGGGAGCAGAAAAACAACTCACATCCCACACACTGATATGGTTTAAGAGTCCAAGCTGCACCCACATGTACACCTGTGGTTTCTTTAGCATGGCATAGCTTGGGGAAAGTTCACTTTTTGTGGACTGCACAACACAGCAGTGGTTAATAACTCTACAAATTCAGCCTTCTTTACAGGTGTGCCACATTTAAATTTAAGGAAGTTAACATGTTCGAGTGATTCAACTATTTCTTAAGCAGAAAGCAGGTTCAAAGAAAGGCTGCTAGACTATACTCAGGGCACTAAAACAAAACTATGTGCATGGCTAGAAGGGGCAAGTGACACAATGTCTTTCATGTCTTTGGGTGAATTGATTCTTCTTTAAAAACATCACCTAATCATCCCATAATGAAGTGATAAAACATGTGATATAGGAAACTCATTCTGAGTCTGGTCTGGAAATTTTAATAATATCAGTATATTCTAAACATTAGGTGAGAAACAGCTTGAAAAATATACAGTTTACTTTTCCAAAACAAAGCCTGTGACTCTGCTGAAGGTGAGCAGCTCAAAAAGAACAACCACTTCCTGTCTGCTCTAATGACAGTGGGTAAAAAAATATTTGAAAAAGACCTGCAAAGACAGATTTCACACAACTGTAAAGATCGCATGACTCAGCAAGCTATTACAAGCTATTAATGGTGAATTACTTGATAATGCTTCTTAGTTCAGTGTCTGTACTATGAAAGCCTACGAGACACTTGTTCATTAAGCTGTGAAAAAAACAGTGTTTTTACCTCTTTGCCACCCAGTACTGCAGCCTCCACTGAGACAGCCAGCAGGTCCCTCAGATCCACTTTTCTTCTCTGTCTGCAGAGACGAAGGGACAGAACAAGAACGCGTTTGCCTCAAAACAGCACTGACACCAAACCTGATGAAACCACATCAGCCTCTTCAGCTTTGGGGAGGCGAATGAGGAAGCAGGTTTTGGACACTGCCCTTAGTATTTTTGAAATGAAGCTGAAATTGTGTGCTCATACTAATTATCTTACAAACAAACCACTGTTATGTCACACACTTACAAAGATTCAGTGTTTACCCACAGACCACTGAAAGCCAGTGAATGGTAACGCTTTAGGGACGGCATTATATATATATTTCATAATATATATATAATGTATAAAGCTGTACAAGACCTAAATATAATTGATAAAGTTTGGACATTCAGTGGCAGCTTTATGTGCTTTACAGCCTTCAATATTCAATGCAACAGACATTTGTCAGCCTGTGCTTAAAGTTCCAAACCCAGCCTGAGTGAGCAGCAGCGTGACTCACCACACATTCAATAAATAATAGAACTAACTTGGGCGACGGTGAGGCACAAACCTCAAGCATAATGACAGCAGACAACACTGGCTGAGGAATATTAGACTTCAATCAAAAGATCAGCCAGATGTCCATCCAAATGCGTACAGTGGTATGACCTCACCTACACCTTTAACCTGCAGTATAATGACAGATAACCTGCTGGAATATCAGCTTGTTGTTACCCTTACATCATTCACGCCAGAGAGTGGACAATCTAACTTTCTTTCAGGACATCAAACTTATTGTTATCTTCAGAAACACTGAGACAAGCAGCAGATGGTGGTCTGGTGTCAAGCCCTGCAGCTGCACATACAGTACAGTGAGATAATGTGACGGTATAACAAGTATGGTAATGAGAGAAGAGTCTGACCTGAACGCAGCGAAGCGGCTGGAGAAGACCCCTGCATACAGGTGGTAGATGACACCGACTCCAAGCAGGCAGAACACCGCCACACCGAGCGGGGACAGCCGGATACCCATCGGGGCCATTGGCGCAGAAAAACAGCCTCTAAGGTTTTTGCTGGAATCCAAAATCCAAACCCAAAGCAAGAGCAGTGAAGTGCTCGCAGTGTAACAGACTGGAGGGACGTGAGCTAGCGTTAGCTGACGTGGCTGTCACCGCCACCCAAGTTCCGACAGAGCGGCTAACTGGCTGCTTCGCACCTGGCGCTTAGTTTTCGGATAAATTCGTCGACTGTCATGTAGCAAAGAGCTGAACGGCGGATAAACTGCAGCTGTCAAAGCACCAACACTCCGGCTAATGTCGACGATTTGGCAAGACGTTTAGCATCGTGCGTCGTCTGTCTGACGAAATCTACCGAACAGCCGACTGTCGTTTGCTTGCAGCGACATTCCGCTGGTCGGACAGCTCGACTGTGCTCCTTTTTCTCGCTGTTAACTCGCCGAAGCAAGCCAAGAGTTCACTGGTGTCGAAGGCAAAACGGAACAATCACATCTCTGTTCAGTCATTTTACCTCCCTAACGTTACGTACACAGCACGGAGGTCAAGGGCCACTTCTCTTCCGGGTTAACACTGGTGACGTCATCAGTTGGGGAGCCTGTTTTTTCCCCCATTAATTTTCATAACGAAAAAAAACAATATTTTAATAAGACATTTATTTTTGAATTGCATAATATATAGAAACATTGTATAACTGTTTATATACACACTCAGCAGTCGCAGAAACATTAGCATTCACTTGACTCTTGTTTGCGGCTGCCTGGTGAATAAATCTAATATTCACTGTCTTCAAGCTCTGGTCACAATACAGCTAAACGATGAGCTGACACTCTTATAAATCTGTGTAAAGCTGAGGGGGACTGCAGATCAGTTTGATAATTCTCTTTACACTCATCACTGTGAGTAACCTCTTACACATTGTTGCATTATTTTAACAAAACAAAGAAAAGTTTTGTTGCCGTCTGTATTGATATTATAGTTCATTCATGGTCAAGACTGATGAATACAAACCACAACATCCATCAGCTGTTCATTAGCGTTACAGCAGTCAGATATTGTCTTCATTAATAGTGGCCTTCCTGCAAATTACAGGTTTGAAGTGTTTCTCTGCAGTTTTATTCTTACCAAGGTGGAACACACTCTGAGGCGACATTTAGACCATTATGTGACAC
This sequence comes from Chaetodon auriga, assembly GCF_051107435.1. Taxonomy (NCBI): domain Eukaryota; kingdom Metazoa; phylum Chordata; class Actinopteri; order Chaetodontiformes; family Chaetodontidae; genus Chaetodon; species Chaetodon auriga. The sequence continues at coordinate 4,613,305 of NC_135085.1, read as the reverse complement.
AAACCAGAACAAAATGAGCAGCTCTTTAGAGTCAGTGCAGCTCTAAGTCCTTGAAATGATGTCACTCTTTTTGAATTGAGGAAACTGTTAAGTATTTATATAAACTTCCTGTTATTAAAGAGGGATTATATGAGGTTTTGGTCTTGGAGGAACCACCATCATGACAGATGTTCAGTATGTGTGAATCTCAAGTGTTGTTCATTATCAGTGAGACTTGGTAGCGAGCTTTTTGTCTTCGTTGAAGCAGCCAGTGTTTCAGATTTCCATGCTGTATGCTGTTGCTGTTTCCATGTTCCTTTTCCTCTTCCATTTCAAAGTAACAGTACTGAGATGCAGCCACAACATCACCTCCTCCTCATTTTCTCTCCTCCTCGTGTCTGCTGGCCAGCTGGCAGACATCTTCACAGGCTTCAGTCTCCGCACCGCCTGCTGATTGTCTGCTCATCGTCATGCTCCTCTGTTTTGTGGGTTACAGAGATGCGATCATGTCTCTTTATCTCTGTTCTTTACTTCCTCACTTCCCCCCCCTTCTCCTGCATCTTGCTCTGCTGGCCATTTGACAGAGATGTGGTAAGGCTTCAGCTCCTCCTCAGATACCCAGTCAGGGGCGCTGCTCATGAGGTCGTGACCTCGGAATGACTTAGGGAAGGCAATGACGTCACGGATGCTGGGAGCCCCGACCATGATGGAGATCAGCCGGTCCAAACCTAGAAATGCATGGAAGAGTAATTACGACAACTTAATAATTATGCGACTGTTCTCACCTTTTAGCTTTGTGTAGTTTTAGAAGTGGTATTGAATATTACATATATCACTTGGGTACGATCTGCTCAATGCACCACTGCCACTTAAACTCTGATGTCAAATTTCAACGTTCCACATCTAAGTTGCAGCACACTGATATGGGATGTCCCCATGTCCCCTGCCTGTTAAGACAGCCAGCTCAACTGCTGCCATGTTTAGCCATTTAACGCAGGTTAGCGAGAGTAGCACCTAACACTGGTGCTTCACTTTGACGCTGAGTAATGATCCAATCTCACAAACCGACCTCGCTACTAAGCTTGCGAGGTAAACAGCATGAGCAGCCTCGTTGTCATTCATGTCAAGTTTTTAAAAACTTGACTTTAAACACTTGACTTTTGAATAAAGGTACTTCTACAATGAAATAAAAATGATATAAAATAAACCTACGTTATCATAATGGCAAGAACAATGAAATAATATTTTACAATTAATTTTCTTATAATAAATCCAAAGAGTGTGATTTGTCAGCTGAACTCAGTGAATGTCATTTGCAGGTTATTATTTTACTCCTGCAGTTACACTGCATCAGACGCTCATCTGTGACACTGTAACAGCAGCAGTAAACTGCATGTAGACTGACAGCTGAATGGACCAGTGACTGCTAAAGCACACTCTGATCTGACCGTACCCAGAGCAATGCCTCCATGTGGCGGTGCTCCTGAGTCCAGAGCCTCCAGCAGGTGAGAGAGAAGAGTGGGGTCCTCCTATGGCACACACGTCAAGAACAGTTATGACCGGTGACTGATTCAGCCCAAATCCAAAGGTAGGCTGAACGCTAGCAAAATACACAACGACTGACCTTGAGGATATTTTTCAGGACATGAAGCTGCTCTGAGGCCTTGTGGATGCGGATGGAGCCTCCTCCAATCTCACAGCCATTCAGCACCAGGTCATAGTGCTGACCACGTACCTGGGAATGACAGAAAACTCTCCATAAGGCTTGATGCATCCCATATGACGTCTGATTATGTCTAAATATCCAAAAATGAATTACAAAGAGTCTGTGTCTACCTTGTGTGGCTCTGTGTAGAGTAACTGAGTGTCCTCTGGCACTGGAGCAGTGAACGGATGATGGGCTGACTCCAGCTGCTCCGGCTCCTCTTCTTTGGGCAAGAAAAGAGGAAAGTCCACAACCCACAGGAAGTGGAAGGCTGAAGGGTCGCGGACCGAAATGTCACAAGACTCCAGGAGCTGTGCACACTGCAGGCGGAGGTTACCCAGCAACAGGCGCTGAGAGCAGAGCAGGGTGGAGTAAGAGAGAGAGGGCAGGGTGGAGAGACAGAAGAACAGAAGTCAACATACACTCACATGATAGATCATCCGTCTAACGTAGTGTGAGTGAGTCTCTGACCACAGTGTGGAGGGAGCCGGCTGCCATCAGCAGCAGGTCTCCTGCTGTGGCTTCAGTCCTCTGCAGCAACTCATCTGTGGCTGAGACAGACAGCAGCTTCTTCAGGGGGGACTTCAATGTCCTGTCTGCTTTGACCAGCACCACGCTGAGCTCCTTCAGACAAGACATGAACACATGAAGGAAAGTACTGTGGGTGAACACAATAATACAACACCTGTAAAATTCACTCTTGTTGGTCTGTCAGTCTGTCCAGACTGAAATATCTCAACAACTATTGGATGGAGCGCAGCAAAATTTTGGAGAGACATTCACAGTTCTCAGGTGATGAATCCTCATCACCTCCTGTGCCATCATGCGGTTTACATTTGTAATCAAGTCTCAGTGACTGCTGGATGGACTGCCATGAAAGTTGGTACACACATTCTTTCCCCTCTCAGGATGAATTGTAACAATTTTTGGGGATTTCTGACTTTTCATCTAGAGCCATCGTCACATCAAAGTCTGAATCTGTACTTTGGTTTAATACCTGCAAAACATCCCCATCAGTTTCAGCTGTACTTTGTATTTAGTACTATTAAGCAACTGTTAACATTTTTTCAGTTTCACTTGAAATATGATCATTTTGGAGCCCTAACGCAATAATCTCAGTGAAATCTGAGCAAACTGCACCCACACGATCACAGTGACGCAGATAAACAGATAAATTCTGTATAACTAATACCTTTTTGTTACTTTGACAGGTGCTAATTTAGTCATGAATATTTCACATTATAGAGAAACCCTTCTGATTTCAAGCCAAGTTATCAGAGGCTTTAACGTTGGCTACTGCTACACTGCGCTACTATGTGCTACTAAACTGACATAACAAGAAATGTTGACTTCACAAAAAACTCACAACACAATGTGAAAGGATAGAGAAAAAGAGGAAAGACAAACCTACCTGGCCAAACTGAGTCTGAGCTGTTTGTTTCAGTTTTTCTAAATCTTTCCCAGTAAATAGTTTCTGTGGTCAGACACAAGACAGAGAATCTCATTTGAGACAGACAGCAGTGAAGGGCTCAGCAAAGGGTGGCAAAACACAGATACACCCAAACCTGTTACTTATCAAACATGGTTCTGAGTGATTTTCATTACTCTGAAGTTGTGTGTACAGTCAACAGGAGAGAATTTGTTCTTACCGCTCCACTGGGGACACAAATGGCCTGAACACAGCCGTCTGGTTGGCTGAGAGCTGATCTGAGGAACTCAATATCCGTGGATAAGAAAACGTCACTGAGGTCGACCAGCTGGACAGACAGACAGACAGACAGACAGACAGACAAGAAGAAAGACAGGGATTCAGGCAGATAACACCAGGAAAAGCATTTTCTGTCTTTAACAGCAAAGATTTTTTTTTTAGCTCAAAGTCAGCAGCCAAAACCCAACAGTTTGTTTGGGTTAACACAGCCAACTCTCACTGTCGCCCAGCAAGGCTCAACAGGCACGTTCAGGACAGGCACAACAGAGGACTGACCAGTGTTCTCCTTTCCTGAGACATGAATGGACAAAGACGCCACTCGCTGGCCTCTCATTGGTCTTTGCTCTGGAAACAGTGTTCCTGTTCTCCGAGCTTCCACAGGTCCTTTATTCCTGCTGCTGTCAGACTTTACACATCAACACTGCTCCCAGTAGACCACACACACCAAACTGACAATTCATGAGGAACATCAGCGCATGTGAAACTTGTGCGATATTAAATATTCCCTGTGTGTGAATAACTCAATTAAACTCTCTGCTTTAAGCATTATATTGTTTTTTTTTTAACAGATGCTTTTTACTATTGCACTGTCCCCTTTGCTGCTGTAACACTGCAAATATCCCTGCTGTGGGATTAATGAAGGATTATATTCTGCCATGCTATGCTATGCTATCATCCACCAAAACTGGTTTGTGAATTAATCTGATGTGAAAATGTTGTTGATGTTGGTTTATAGAGATTGTTTCATTATCTTTATTAAAAGAAAATGTACTTTGGAATTTTAAGTATTTCTAAAAGCAAGTGCTCCAGTAAAGATTTGAGTGAACAGCTTTCACCTGTATTGCAGTACTACTAAGTTTCTATACTTTGAACCAAGTAATGGAGTTGTGTACTTTGGTCCACATGGCTCAAAAGTAGACTTTGTGATTAACTGACCAGTAATGAACAGCAATAGGTGTTTGTATAGGTCAGTAGAATCACTGTGTTGTTCCAGGCCTTCCTCAAACAACCCACAATCACCCACCTTCATACTGAACCTGGTATCAGGCTTGTCCACACCGTAGTCCCTCATGGCCTCTTCATATGTCATGGTTTGGAAAGGAACCTTAATGGGACCTTTCTCTGCAGGCCAGGAGTGCTGTATCAATCCCTCCACCAGGGACATGATGCCTGCCTGGTCCACAAAGGACATTTCTATGTCTACCTGTGAGAGATAATGAGAGGATAACATTCAGAAAACACAGATCAGGACTGTAAACTGGCTGTGAAGTGACAAACTGTACAGTATAAAGTCCAAGTCAACACCAGAGCTAAGAACAAAGAGAAACTGGATCAAAAACAGGACAAATCAAATCAAAATCAGCACCTAGACCAAAGGAACACCTCGTACCTGCTAACTAATGCATAGAAATGTGATGAATGAGGTGAAGTGTGAAATCTCCAAAGTAGGTTTGTCACACCAGAAGAGAAATTAAACTGGTAAAATCACTCCAGAGTGCAGACTATCTGAAAAGTGCTGTCCAGACTGAGCTCTGCTCTCCCATGTCATCCCATATGGTCTAGTGGTTAGGATTCCTGGTTTTCACCCAGGCGGCCCGGGTTCGACTCCCGGTATGGGAACAAACATTTAAGTTAATTTCATCATTAAGCTAATCTCAATTCATTCAGCTCAACCACTTTAAGAAGAGGGACGAAATAACGACAGTAACAGAAAGTAACGTCTTTGAGAGTACAGTGCTCTGTCTTACCTGCGTGAACTCAGGCTGCCGGTCTGGCTTGGAGCCTTCATCTCGGTAGCACCGGGCCATCTGGAAGTACCTGCACAGTGACAACAAAGCATGTTGGTCATTACATGCTTCTTGGCTATTGGCTGAAGCAACAAAACATCAGATTGCTGTGCAGACATTATTGAGTCAATCACTGACTTCACTAGCACAAGTTTCCGAGGCTTACTTAAAATGTTTTAATGATTTTTCTGTCCACTTGGGGGCAGCAGAAACAGACTGTGACACAACAGTGGCAGACGCTCCTGTGTTCACCAGCAAGCGTCTAACTGTGTGTGCTGAGCAGGTAGTGTAAAGCTGCAGCAGGCAGCTTTACACTACCTGAGGTCTCTACTGTGTAGTACTGTGTGCAGGTTCAGCACGGACTCCTGACACTCTATTGAATTAACAACAAAGATGCAAATCTATGAATGTCTGATGAGTGATTTGCAGACCATCATATACACACACACACACACACACACACACACACATAGAACAGGGCACTGGTCTTCTGTAACAGTGCAAATGTCAGTCAGACCACTGCTGGAGGAACATTTAGTCTTCTTGTGCTCAAGCCTGGACCCACCTGTCTATACCAGCCACCATTAGAAGCTGTTTGAACTGCTGTGGACTCTGAGGTAGAGAGTAAAACCGGCCCGGCTCTCTGGATGGAACCACAAACTCTTTGGCTCCCTGAAACACAAAAGAATAAACTCATTTTGGGCATCATACGTACAGTGTATGTTGTAACTGCTATATTCCGATTTTTCCTGGATGTTAGATATCATATGTGTTGTGTTTTGCCTTTTGGGAGTTTCCAAATTGCCACTGACAGTGTTTCTGTAGAGATGCAGTAGAGGCAGATAATATAGATACTGTATAACAATAAAAGCTAAAATGATATGGATTTCTGTTTTTTTAATTCGCATGAGGAAAAAAAACAAACCAAATAATGCATTGTTTCTTTGTTTATTCTGTTATTTTTCTGGGTTTTTTAGCGAGACAGAGAGAGAAATTGTTTGAGTCTTTGAATGTTTGAGTCTCCCTTCCAGTGGCTGTGACTGTGTGGAGCTGAAATCATTCAAAGGGCCTTCTTACCCCTGGTGTTCTTTTAAACAACGTAGGAGTTTCCACATCAACAAAACCTACAAATGAGAAAAACAAGAGAGAATTACAAACAGTTGAGTTTATTCATGCTTCAGCAATGAGGACCTGATTCTACTGTTGGTTTCTGTAGTGTTTGTGAGGCGTTTGGGTTTCCTCCGCGTCCTCTAACTCCACTAATCCAATGACAGGCAGGTCACATGGAACGGGGATCAACAGGAGCAATATTCTTGAGAGTGTGGATGTGACGGTGTGTGTCTCGCTCTCCATACCGTGCACGTTACAGAGGTACTCTCTCATCTTCATCACCAGCTGAGACCTCAGTCTGAGGTTCTGCTGCATCTGAGACGACCTCAAGTCCAGATAGCGATACTGCATCCGCAAAGACTCTGATTTCTGCACAACAAAACAACCATTCAGTGTTAATACCAATTCTAATTTTTTTGTTGACCATTTGTAAGAGTAATAGCACACATGCGAGGAACATGAGATGAACTTACTTTGACAAAGTCTTTGATTTCAAAAGGCAGCTTCCGGCACCTGTTGAAAACCTCCACACTCTCAGTCAGGATTTCTATTTCCCCGGTTGGCATCTCCTGTTGAACACAGCAGAATGAGAAGATGGAGCACCCTAAATAAGAAATGATTACTTCAAAAACGTCAGAGGAAGTCTCTCAAAATACCCTGAAAAACTATTTGAAACCAATGAAATCTTAAATCATAACATCATTCTTGAAACATCGTCCAACAGTGAGAAAGATTAGAGGGAAACATTACCGAACCCAGAACCCACCACCCACCAGTCGATCCATTTCAACATATGACACAGAACATATCAGACCCGTCACAGGAAACACGTCACTGAAGCTACTCCCAACCCCGACTGCTCTTTCAGCCAACCTGAACAAACTGGAACTGGTCTGCAAATGACAAAAGCTGCATGAATTCTGGGATAAATCAACTGTAGTAATATCTCAAATGATCGGTCAATCACTGGATTCTTCATATGATCAGAGGTGTTTACTGCAGAGGTGACTGGAATTCTCCTCCTTGGCATATTCCCATATGGTCTAGCGGTTAGGATTCCTGGTTTTCACCCAGGCGGCCCGGGTTCGACTCCCGGTATGGGAACAGTACCATTTTCTTCCTGGGGATCAATTAAGTGTCATAGACTTGGACCTGGTTGGCTCTGCCCACAAGGGAATCACTAAAATCAAACCAATCAGGGTTATTTGAAACACCTGAGCTGCAGAGGGACAGTCAGTGTAAAGATGTTCAGTCCAGTGTTGTCCATCATCCTTCTGGCTGAACAATAGGTTTTCTGCCAAAGGTGAGCAATGTGCTGCAACAGTTTTTGAGAGACTGTATGTAAAATTTGCAATGCCTAGATTAAGAATATATCAAACACCAAAATAAAGAAGATCTTTAAGTGTCCTGCTCAGTGTTTTCTTAAAGCTGTTCTCCAGCCTTGCTCTGCAAACTGTATGTTAAGACCACCCCCGCCTGGGCTGAATGTCCTCATATGAATGGGGGGACCTGCTTTTGGCAGCCAGTCATGATCTAATATTGCACACAAACATACACAAACCTTGTTCTCTTGTCCTGCTGGCCGTCGTCTGACTGTTCCTGTAACCTTGATGACAGACTCGGCTGTCAGATCACACAGCACTGCTTTCAAATTCCTGGCAGACTTATAACACACACAAAAACAGGTTAAACTCAAGTAAGTCACAGCTTTGTCGACCTTCCACTGCACCTAAACAAGAATGAGCTCAGTGTGCTGGAAACGGTTTTACATTCTAAATATCTTTATTATTTGTTGTGACAGATATAACGGACACTGAATGGTGGTCATTGAATTGTTTGGATCCTTACTTCTTCCTGAGGAATTAGAACTTGTGTCAAGCCGCTGAAATCTCGCAGGATGACAAACAGGTCTTGCCTGTTGGAGGCAGAAACAGTATTTTAATGGGGCCACACAGGAGCAAAACAACTAACTCTGAATTACAATGTGAGAGTGACACACACTTTGTGTCCTGAACAGCAGTGAGTGACCGCTCCGTCCACGAAAACAGACTGACCAACAGCACAAATCTAACCACTTTCATATGAGGTCCCACTGACAGACTGAGCTGACAAAATGAACATGCTGCAGTTTACTGACACCACAGTGGAGAACGCACTTCACATTATAGCCATGCTTGTCTCTGTGGGTAGCAATGTCCATCTGTCTGTCCACCCCTTTGATCCAGACTGAAACATCTCAACAACTATTGAGTGGATTGCAATAAAATTTTGTTCAAGTCGTCATGGTCCCCAGAGGGTGAATCCTCCTGACTTCAGTGATGCTCTGTTCCCTCTCCTCTTCCTCTCCAGAGCCATCATCAGCTCAAAATTTAAATCAGTCCAGTACTTTGGTTCATGTCCAAATACACCATATGCAAACCAATGACTCAGCTGTACTTTGTGTTAAATGCTAATTAGCGCATTAGCTTGCCAGCATCCTGAACAATTATAGTACATGCCAGAGTACCACTGCGGTGAGGAAGAGCCTCACAGAGCTGCTAGCATGGCTGGAGACTCTCTGGCTAAACTGTTACCTCTCACTGCTGTATGTAATGTAATAGTTAGTTCCACCTCACTGTGCAGACTGAAGTAACAGAATAATACCTGAGGTACTGCACCCAGCCACACACAGTGACTCTCTCTCCCACATGATCTGATCTCAGTTCTCCACAGGTGTGACTCCTGAACGACAGACTGCTGGGACCTGGACAAGAAACAGATTTAAGATTATGGCTGGATGATGAGTGAGACAGTTGTGATTATATGACCATGTGATGCTGTCTTCTACAGAAGTCCATTGTCCAAATGAATGACTCAAAGCAAGCCGCAAACCAGTAAATGATCAAGTAAAAGTTAGCCGTTGGAGTTTTATGAAGCACAAATACAGAGTTTGATTCTGTCATGTGACTTTGTTATATGTCAGTGCATAGACATAAAAAATGCTATAATTTCAGTTTGCCTGTAAGTCTTATACTGAATTTCCCAGCAGATTAATACAGTGTTAAACTGTATAGTGAGTATCATTTCTCCCTGTCAGCTGACACCTTTTGTGTATTTACTGTGAGCATTCCTGGAGAAAGCCTGAAACAACAATCACTCTCTTGCGTGAGTTTTGGGTCTAACTTCAAGGAGATACATCATTGTATTTGTGCACATCCTGGAGTCTAACAGGAGTCCCTGTGCAAAAACAATACGTCAGTCAGTAAACTATCAGCTGTCTGTCTGTCAATCAGTCGCAGAGCTGGTGGCTTTCAGGGTACCTGTGCTGGCAGGGTCACACTTGTGGAGAGTGTGCGAGCAGCTCAGGTGTCTGCGCTGAGGTTTCCACAGCAGGCGTCCTTGGCTTGAGGTCAAAGCTGAGCTCTGATAGCAGACAGTGTGAGCCCTGAGTCCACTGAACACTCTCTGCAGCACATATCTGCTTCTTGTTGCCATTTTCTATGAACACGAAGTGAGGCTGACTTAACGTGACATAAGCCTGGAAGTTATCGAGGAGTCTTGCTGTTTGAATGACGCACATGGAAGCGCTTCTGACACGGAAACACGCCTCTATGCAGGCTCTGTTAATGTAATTTCTCTATTATTGAACATGAGAGCGCTAACACCGGCGACCGGACTTCACAGACCGGGTCTAGCTGTGTGGGTTGGGTAAGAAACCTCCGCTGTCTCTTGTTCTGGTCCTGGTTCCGCAGTAGCGGTCGTCCTGAGCGGCTTTCACGCCCCTCTGCTCATGTGGATGGACTCTCTGTGGCGCTTCACATGAGCTCAATGCTGGTCCATACATGTAGGAGTCTGCGGGGCGAAAGCGGATGTGACGAAATGTTGGTTTTAGACTAAAGTAGTCAACCTGCAACATAATCGATTTAAATCTGTAATCAATTGGCAGTGGGTTTTCAAGGCGGACATTCACTGTAGTTTTTAAATGAGCGGTGATGGGTGACATGATAATCCAGATGTCTTAAAAAAATAAAATAAAAATAATAATAATAGTAATAATAATAATAATAATAATACTTTTCAATAATACAGACTTATACACGATCTAAATCATCTTCCATGATGGTGTGCTTTCGTCTCTTTATTAAAGCAAAAAATTACAGCAATAATAGACCTTTCTAATCACCAGTGACAACAGAAAATAAGAAATTATCATACAGATAAATAAGTGAATAAAAAATAATACATTTATTGGAATTTATAGTTACACACTTAGCGAATACACATAGCGAATATACATGTGGATGGATTGGACGCTTTTCAAGTTTTAAAGTTCTTTGGAGAATTAAAGACATTTTAAGGTCTATCAAATAACTATTTGACTTGTTGTTTATCAGTCTTGGTTTATGGGTGTGGAGCTTTGTAAGAAGGCACAGAAACACTTTATGCTTATGTTTTTAAACTCATGCAGTACACTCCTGACCAGAAGGTGGCGCGAATGCACTTGTGCACCGCTCTGTGAAGCGCAGAAGCAGAACTG